>NC_139660.1:4270767-4273267 GCF_951799395.1 Argentina silus | reverse complement strand
AGGTGAGGCTACGCTACAAGACACACACACACACACACACATACACACACATACACACACATACACACACACACACACACACACACACACGCACACACACACACACACCCACCCACACACACACACACGTAGATTCACATGACCACACAGGCATTAGCCTCTAGGCACGTGGCGTTCCTTCTGTTGATGACAGTACGCTGTGAGAGATTGCTACAGGAGGCACGCAGCTGGAAAGCATCAAAGCCCACTGGCCACCAGCCGAGGGAAGATTACCGTAACAGACGTCGTATGTGGAATTTTAAACACCCAGTAGGACTCTACGGATTCTATTCTGGAATGTTGACTCCTACATACAGGACTCGTGTAGTTCAACCACAGTGCTATTGTTCCATAAGTCCCTTCATCTGAAGCATGTTAACGATTCTTTCGTCTAAATTAGCTCTGTTCTGTATGTAAATGTGCTGAATATTTTACTGTTTGAATTTCATTTACTTGCTCTGGACTGAAGAACAAGCGCAGTGTTAGCCTACACCAGTGTCTTTCAATTACAGTCTTAAACAGAACCACACACGTTTTGCAATTATTATTATTATTATTATTATTATTTTTTTTTTTTATTTGTTTACACAGCTGATTCAAACAACCAACAAATAATTAAGCTCTTCATTAGTCAAAACTGTTGTGTTACTGCTGGGCTAGAACTACAATGTGCAACCCTATGAGTCTCTATAGGGCCAGGATGACAAAACAGAGGTCTACACACTGGCGGAGAGAGCATAGAAATGTAATTCTACTCCTATGAGAGAGTCTATGTATTCAATGTTGTGTATGCCTCCTCCAGGTACCAGCTGAACAAGATGGTGGTGGACACGGAGGCAGGTCCCTACAGGAACCGAACTGTCCTCTTCCTGGCCTCCACCAGAGGGACCATCCTGAAGTTCCTCATCGTCCCCAACAGGGACAATACCGTCTCCGGCAGCAATGTGTTTCTGGAAGAGCTGGAGGGTTACAACCCCGACAAGTAAGGATTCAATTATAGCCCCTCACTAATTGGTAGATTTACTGTAGTTCTCTTTATTGTGATCGTTTTGTTTTCCTAAGTGTTGACTGTATCACATGTGGGGAACCTCGGGGGGGGGGATAGGAAACAGTCTAAACAGATAGGGTATTAGTTGGTTATTATCTTTAACGGAGGCCAATTATAAACATTTAACCGAGAGTTATATAGCTACACTGCTAATTGTTCCCCCTGATCTATTCATGGCTCAGGGCTTCATTCCCCCCTCTCCCCCTCCCCCCCCCCCCACCCCCCCTTCACTTGTACAAGAACACGCTGTTGCTCTCACACGCGGGCCTTATCGCAGCTGAAAGTGTTTTGAAGCATACCTTCTCCATTCCCTTCAAAACAACCCAGTCATTTTCGCGTGTCGTCAACCGAACGCGATGTTCCGTTTAATACAAAATGACTAAGAGGGGGAGCATCGCGGAGTCGGATCAGAGGAACAATTCTGTGTGGCAGCAACGCAAGTGTGTGTACGGGGGGGTAATTTGCTGTGCGGTGAGCCCGGTTGGGGGTCTGTGACAGGACTGCCGGTTGGTTCCCTCTCTCTAATCAGGAGAGAGGGAATAGAGTAATCAGATGAGCTGCCTCTGAGGCTGGCCTCCTTTAAACCCTGCCAGCTCCTATAATGGGCCCTGGCTATGGAGACAGGGCCACGGGAACAGGCGACATCATCACCAAATTGGTTGGTGATTGGCTACCTGCCACAGTGAACCAGGAAGTGACCCCGGGAGAAGAAGGGGGACTCTCGTGGGGCCACACCGCCTCTTGTTTCTCCACTTGTCTCCTTTTGACCCGTTTTCTTATTCTATACCTTTTTCGCAGTCTTTCTTTCTTTCTTTCTTTCTTTCTTTCTTTCTTTCTCGCTTCTCTTTCTCTGTGTCTTTCTCCTTCGCTTACTCCTTCGTTTTTCCTTTATCTCTCTCTCTCTCTCCCTCTCTCTCTCTTTCCCCCTCTCCCTGGTTCTCCAACTACTGGAACATGATGTTTGTTGTGAAGAATGACTCACTGCCTGTAGTAGATAGTGATAGATTCCCTTAATGGCTCCTCAGCTCTCAGCGCTGCCATTACCATAAGCCATCCATAGAGACAGATGCTTGAGTGCACATATGTATATAAATAGATATAAATCCCAACCGCAAAGGCAGGTGCGTGGATGATATGCTAGCGGTAAATGCCAATTAGCGCTAATGCAGAACGTAACCGGTCTCTTTGATGCCCATCCAACCCCAGACCCCCCGAGCGCTCTGCATGCTAAAGATGACACTGTGACAACTCGCCAATCAGATGGCTTTTTATTGCTTTTGCTGATACTATGCTGTTTTATTCATAGGCTGGTTTGGATTATGTTTTTTATTTGGTCCCAAGTATGTTGAGCTGTTTGTTTGTGTGTTTGTGGTGCTAATTTAAGTCAGGGATAAGGTTTCGAAAGCTGTTCTG
>NC_139660.1:4265767-4268267 GCF_951799395.1 Argentina silus | reverse complement strand
TACCGCTAGGTATTATGTGTCTGTTTGTCTGTGTTCCTTGTGCTCTCAGTTGTAACCGTACCTCGATTCGGATCTCCGGTACACGGGGTACAATGAATCCTGAAACCCAGATCGTATATTGTGACAAACACTGCCATCTTACCGAGCTATTCGCAAAGATTATAGCCTGCAGCTAGTGTTTACACAAAACATTATACTTTATTGGGACGAGGACTATATTCACAGTCAGCAACCACCACAAGCCTCCTGGAGTTCTACTGTTGCAGCAGTAAAACAGACTCACTTTGTTGGCCTGGCTGTTGACTGGGCCTTTAGCTAATTGCAGATTGTCAAGGTGGAGTCACGTCCCAGTGAGCCTGTCTGAGGAAAGGCTGTAGCCTTGGGCACTTCTCATGTTTAAATTACATCATTGGATGGCAGCCATTTTGAGTCCAAACCGGAGCCATTTCTCCTTGTTAGAGTGCCTTTATAGTATGCATTCACTGTCTAGAAGAACTGGATGTTTCTCTGGATATGTGAGAGTGGCTGGCTCACCCAGAGGGACTCCATGGAGGGACTCCACCGTGAAGCACCTGGTCTCTCTGCAGGTGGAATTCACTTTTAATTTCCTTTTTATTTTGTTACTGCATCATATTATATTGTCAAGGCCTCCCTTTGATTTTCCAAGGTCTCCCGTTACCAAAGTGAAAAAAGCTAAATGATTTTCAAAGTATGGGGGGAAAGATCAAATCCAGACATGCTTTCCAGAGATGGGGATGGATTGTTATTCTCAGCTCAAATAAAAAGGTTATTTGGCAAGCCCTTACAAGAAGTTGCTCTGTACAGTACCTACAGACAGTATGTAGTAACATTGTAATAAGCAGTACCTAGCAGTACCACTTGTAATAACAGCGTTACTATAAAGGTATTGTTGAGGAGCAACAATGTGAATTGTCACCCCTTATGTTTGCTCCTGCTGTGCCTTTTACAGGATATTGTTTTATTTATCTGAGAAAAACACAGGTTTCTTTCAGTGCCCGTGCTGTTGTGTAATATCCTTGTGGCCATTGATAAATGACTGTGTCTTTCTCCCTGTTGCAGACTGCCGTTTGAGCAAGATGTCGAGCAGGGGAATGTGTCCCACTTGGGCGACTGTGACGGTAAGAAAACAGTGTTTCTGTTTATTACCATCCTGTCATACTGCGTTCCTTACATAACGCTCCTCTTGAGGGCTAACAACAACACACGGTAGGGGAGACAGGGGACAAATGGAACAGGGGTCAGTTGTAACACCGTGATTCTCTCCAACAGGAACAAGTTAGAGGAATGAAACTCACTCAGTCCTTGCACAGTTAGGTTAACTCCCTGCATCTCTATTGGCAATAGTCTTTTTTGACGGGGAAATGTATCTTTTTTGAGCATCAGTATTTTTCTTTCTTCTTAAAGTTCAATGTCTATGAATCCTAACTTGTGTCATTAGGATTATTGTTCCGTTGGCTACAAATTGACGTATCAGAATTGTTGCCAGCTAGCTGGCACATAAGGTTTGTCATGGCTGCTAGTGTTGGGGGCAAATGTAACAGTGTTACAATTTCCTGGGGGCAATTGTGACACAGTGTTGGGCAAGTCCTGGGCCTGCAAGGACTGCAGAGATGGGAGTGACTTCTACATTTTCCACCACTGAATCACACTAATCAGTCTGTGGCTGGGCATCAGGTTATCTTGAACCAGAGGCTCAAGCATTAGGCTACCGTTATTTAGCCTTGAGGTCTAGTTTAGATATGATTTTGTGTTTTGTTGCTCAGAATATGAAGATATTATTTTTGGACTAGGATACACCACGGATCAAAACATTGTTACCATTAAGCAGTCTCTCTGATGTAAGTTTCTGGTATCAACAACTGGTCTAGGTTGAGTGGTCTCTGAGTAATAGAGTTAATTGCAAAAAAAAAAGCTACAATTTGCCCCTCTCTCCCCTACGGTGTGTGTCTAGTCCTGTATTCATAACCATGTAGAAATCCTTATGTATGTTTTGCCCATATTTGGTTTCTGGTGCTGTTTACTTTACCCTTTGATGATGATTTAGAATCTCTTCTCTCTATCCTAACTGTGCTTAGCATTAGTATTTTTTTTTTTTTTTTTTTTTAGTTTTTTTTTCAGCACATGCCATAATGATATGCAACTCTGGATAGAATTGCCTTGATGTTTTCGTTCCTCTTTATGAAAATGACACAGTAAAGCGATCCCTAGCTCAGACAGGGAAATCTCCGCGACTCCCATGGCTCCTTTGATCCGACCGCTAATTCAGATGAGGCATTCGTGCAAATTAATCCTCCGCCTCTTCAAGTTCTCCAAGTTCATTCTCCGTGCTCCTCGAGTGGAAGTCAGATAAATATTACATAACGGGACGTGCGTGCCTCTAATCCCTGGTTGTTGGAGGCGGCTCCCTCACCTCTGGACCCCCCCTAGGCCCCCTCCCCCAGCCGCCCTTGGGTCTTGGCCTTTGACTCTGGGTATGCTG
>NC_139660.1:4248267-4258267 GCF_951799395.1 Argentina silus | reverse complement strand
TGTGTGTGTGTGTGTGTGTGTGTGTGTGTGTGTGTGTGTGTGTGTGTGTGTGTGTGTCGGGGGGGAGGGGGGGAGGGGGGGGATTGGGGGGAGGGGTGTTGAGAGAAAGAGGGAAGAGAGAGATGGAGAGAGAGAGAGAGAAAGAAAGGGACTGGTTGGGAGTGAGGTAGAGAGAGAGAGAGAGAGAGAGAGAGAGAGAGACCAAGATAGAGCCTGTAGTCTTTCAACACAGAGAGAGATGGAGAGAGAGAGAGAGAAAGAAAGGGACTGGTTGGGAGTGAGGTAGAGAGAGAGAGAGAGAGGTAGAGAGAGAGAGAGAGAGAGAGAGACCAAGATAGAGCCCGTAGTCTTTCAACACAGAGAGAGAGAGGGAGTAACAGTGAAAGAGAGAGAGGATAATGAGCAAAATCACTGAGCCATGAGTGCAGGCAGTCCCCTATTGTCACACACACACACACACACACACACACACACACACACACAGACACAAAACACTCACACTCACACACACACACATACATACACATACACACACATACATGCACGCACACTCACACTCACACACACACACACACACATACATACACATACACATACACACACTCACACACACACACATACACATACACATACACATACACACACACACACACACACATACACATACATACATGCATTCATATAGTTAGTATACTCCACATAAGCCTGTCCTCACACATACAGTACAGTCCACACGTGCACTGACACGTGCATGCCTGCAGTAGCTGTGTTTAAGCAGCAGAGAAACCGTGGGCTCCGAAGATGAAAGGCCGTCAGATCATTTGGAATATACAGACCTAGCCATTTTCAATCAGCTTCCCACCACTGACGTGTGCGTGTACGTGTTGCACTGTACGCGTGTCCACGGGGAGTGTGCGTCAAACCTCTTTTGTACTTTCAGGCAGTGTGTCTCTTTCTCTTTTTTTCCCGGCAGTGTTTTCAACTTCACACACATCACTGTGACTGCTACAGTACAGTACATCTCCATACCCCAGTACCCTGCACCCCCCTGCTACAGCAGTAGGCCAGCAGTAACAGCATCAGTCTTAATAACTGCATGTTTCCAGTCACCACACACAGGAGAAGCCTAACCCCGGCCTCGCTGACACGACGGCGGGCGGGGAAATCAATAACCCCAACGCTGAAAGGCCTGCCAATTTGTGAGCATGGGCAGAGCAGATCCATATACACTGCCAGTGTTTTAATGAAGGCAATGTTAACCAAGAGCCAGGGCCACTGTGGCTTTTCATTAGGGGGCCCACTCACAGCCACGGTCTACCGGGGGAGGGAGGGCAGGAGGGAGGGAGGAGAGGGAGAGAAGAAGGGAAGGGAAGAAAGGAATGAGAGAAGCCCCATCCCCGGAGACGGAGAGTGAGAAGATTAAAGGAGGTGCCACTGGGATGGGAAGAGGAAGAGAGAGGATCAGGGAAGCTAGGGAACACAGAGAGAGAGAGAGAGAGACAGAGACAGAGAGAGAGAGAGAGAGAGAGAGAGAGAGAGAGAGAGAGAGCAAAAACAGGGGGATGGAGATGAATGGAGATAGAGGAAGATTAACGTGGCAGCCTAGAAAAGACCTTCTAGCCTGGTGAACACGCCCCAGAACCATGTCAGTTAGCTCCCCCAGGTCCATGTGAGTCCGCCTGGGCCCTGGTCCTCCCCGTCTGCAGTACTAACCAGGCTGCTCCTGGCTCCTTGTTCTCCTGTAATTGGAGCTGCAAGGCCAAGACGAGCTCGCTGCTTGTCAGGGTGACAGTCAGGGCGGTTGGCTTCCATTAGGGTTTCATAAGTAAAGAGGGGAGGGAGGGGTGGCAGGGGAGCAGGGGGGGCTGTCAGCCCTCCATTGGGACCTGCCTCCCTCCACTACACACACACGCATGCACGCACACGTACACATGCACGCACGCACGCACACACACACACACACACACACACACCACCTCCATCTGCTTTGTCTCCCTAAAGCCAACACTACAAAGCAAAGAGAGAGAGAGAGAGAGAGAGAGTGAGTGAGAGAGAGAGTGAGTGAGAGAGAGAGAGAGAGAGTGAGAGTGAGTGGCTCCAAATGCGACACTCTCTAATGGCTTGGGCCTTTCATAACATGATGTGCATGTCTGGGTAGGAGAGGGGAAATAACAGACAGATTGAGTGTGAATGGGGAGAACTGGGTGCTGCACCAGATTGGCCTCCCTGCGTTTTGAATCGTTCCTCCTCATTATGGTGGAAAAGGGCAGTCTCCAAGCTACTTCCCCCAGCTGAGCCACCAAAACACAGACGCTCATCAAGACTCCTCTCCTGCTCCCAGACGACAGGGCATTATTGCGCCGTGCAGGATTTAATACAAAGTGCCATATCCTGAAAACTGAAACCGAGCGGCCTGCATTTCTGTCTGGGCGATTGTTAAGAGGGAGAATGGTGAAATCGCTCTCAGGATAAGTGGAGAGCACTATGAACATATCCAGATGTAGATGAGATTTGCGGTTTCGTCTCTGTTGTTGTTCCATTGTTGTTTAGATAGTCATCAAGGCTGCGGTTCCAGGAATAGCTAGTCGTGAACCAATTCATAACATCGTTCGCTTTATTCCTCATGGAGCCCAGCCACAGAAATAAACATGACTGCTTGTAACCAGAAAATGACATTTCTTCAGCGGTGTCTGCGCTGCCCTGAGCAGCGTCATCGAGGAGAGCAGGGCACTTCACATCGCTAATGGTAATAGTTACTGGCACTGAATAGGAGCTGAATATTGGCCTCGAAAATGAAAATAAATACTGCATGAATCAGGGATATGTTTAGGCCAGTCGAGCAACAATGCCAACAATGTGTTTATCTCTGCCTAAGGAGCAAGAAAGAGAGAAGGGGGGGGGGCCCCAGCGAGTGAATGCCAAATTCAATAAGAGAAAAAGGAGGAGTGTGTTTAGGCAGTAGAATGATAAGCTGCCTAGGTGACAGATGGAGAAAAAGGAGGGAAGAATGGAAAGGAGGAAGGGAGGGAAGGAAGGAAGGAAGGGAGGAGGGAAGGAGAGAGGGAGGAGGAAAGGGAGGGAGGGTAGGAGGGAGGGAAGGAGAGAGGGAGGGAGGAGGGGTGGGAGGGAAGGGAGGGAAGGAGAGAGGGAGGAGGGACGGGAGGGAGGAGGAAAGGAGGGAGGGAAGGAGAGAGGGTGGGAGGAGGGGTGGATCTCCAGTCATATTGAGGGTGCCATAGAACCCGGGCACATATTTCACAGTGTGTAACAAAGGCATGTGTCCTCCGTGTGTGTCTGAGACTATTGGATTGGATAAAAGGACTAATTAGAGTAGAAAAGGACATTGATTGACCAACATGCCAAGCTGACGAGCCCTAAATCCTGTTCAATGTGGCCTAGCAGTCACCCCTAATTACACTTTTGTTAGAATGTTTAATGTACACAGGCCTATGCACTGCCGCTCCCCTTGCCCCGGTGCCAATGCAGAGAATAATGGTTTGTCTGGTCAAGCCCAAATACTCACTAATTAACAACGGGCTACTTTCCCTTTACCTGCTCCTAATTGTCCCCATTCGTCTCCATTATAATCAGTTTGTCAAATGATAAAGGTATGTTTGTTTGAAGACCGCCGTCGGACACATTCTGGGCATGTTTCTTCTTTCCTGTTCTTTGTGGTGGTGGGCACGTGGCTCCGAGCAGCCATTAATGACATCCATCCATTTCCTGAGGGAAGGGATTTATGTCTCTGTCCTCTCCCAGACACACCACCATCCCTTTGCTGTTGTAGTAATTTAAGAAACATTTACTGTGTTTGTCTGGGGCCCCCTATTGCAGTACTTTGCTGTAGGCCTCTTTTCTCTCTCTCTCTTCCTTCCTTCCCCCTCTCCCCCTCTGTCTCTATCGCTTTCTCTCTCTCTCTTTCTTCTTTCCCTCTCTCTCTCTCTCTCTCTCTCCCCCTCTTTCTCTCTCTATCTCTCTCTCTCTCTCTCTCTCCCTCTCTCTTTCTTCTTTCCAAATGTTCTCCCTTTGGCATAGAGTAAGCTCTTTGTTTCTGTTGGTATTGGTCCCTGGTGCTTGCACTGCAAAGAACAAGTTTTCTCCTGACGTTTTCTTAATTGATCCATGGCAGCAGGCTCTGTGGTCTTCTGTTTTCACATTTTTAATAATTCATATATTCTGTTCTCCTGAGGAGTTTCCTCTCATGTTCTTTGTGGGGAGAAGAGACATATTGTCTTAGCCTTACTTTTTTTTTTCATCCAGTACAGTAGCTCTTGCCCAGATCGTAAACATTTTTTTCATTCGGTATCGTGGAAACTTTCTGAAGTTCAGGTCGAAATACTGTCAAGGAACTTAAAGTCATTAGTCACTATTAATTCCAGACTAGGCATCTTCCGCTGCAAAGTTAATGTGCCGAAGCGCGTCGGGGTTGGGAGATATTTTCAATCAGGAAGACAGTTATTACTGCTATTAAAATCACCATCCACTTTAGGTAATGAACGCAATTAGCCGTTACACCAATAGCATACCTTAGCTGGAGAGTGGAGCATTCCTCCCCACCCAGAAGGAGAGAGGGAAACAAGCCACTTTGTCAGATTGTAAACTCCCACATGTTTAGGAAAGCCAGAGCTGATCAAGCGTCTGATTGTGTTGTGTTCATTGACTTATGACCCTTTCTGTGTCTCTTTCTGTGTGTGTGTGTGTGTGTGTGTGTGTGTGTGTGTGTGTGTGTGTGTGTGTGTGTGCGTGTGTATGTGTGTGTGTGTGTGTGTGTGTGTGTGTGTGTGCCTGTGTGTGTATGTGTGTGTGTGTGCCTGTGTGTGTATGTGTGTGTGTGTGTGTCTGTGTGTGCGTGTGCATGCGTGCGTGTGTGTGTGTGCGTGTGCGTACGTGCGTGTGTGTGTGTGTGTGTGTGTGTGTGTGTGTGTGCGTGTGCGTGTGTGCGTGCGTGTGCGCAGGTCTACTTCAGGAGAGTTTCATCGATGAGCCTGATGGTCTGGTGTCTGTCAACCTGCTGGTGGTCTCTGCTGTGTCAGCCTTCGCCACGGGGGCGGTCCTGTCAGGCCTGGCCGTCTGCTGGATCATGAGCCACCGCCATCGCCACCGTACGCGAGGGACGGGCGCCGGCGGCTCCCGCCGCAAAGGAGACAAGGAGCAAAGCATGCTGGGTCAGGGCCGGAGCGGTTCGGTGATGAGCGTCACACGCACCAGCGGCAGCGAGAGGCCCCGCTCCCAGGTGGACAACCCCTTTGTCACACCCAACGGCTGGCCCAAAGGAGAGATGGACCCCGGGCTGCCCACGCCAGAGCAGACCCCCCTGCAGCAGAAACGCCCTCCGCCCAGCATGCGCCTCCCAGACACTGACTGGGACCAGAGCCAGACCTTCCTGACCTCGGTGGGCACGCCCTGCCCTGCCAACTCCGTCATCTACCTGAGCTCCAAGTACCTGCAGGGCGGCGGAGGGGGCAGGCACGAGGACCCAGGGGACGTGGCCCCTCCCAACACGGAGCGCCAGCGCTACCTGATCCTGGCCAGTCAGAGGGAGCACGGGGGCGGGGGCCGACCCAGCGCCACCCTGAGGAACTCTGCAGGCGAGTACAACTACCCCGCCACGCCGCAGGACTCCCCTGACCGCAGGAGGGTAGTCTCCGCCCCCACCACCCACATGGACTATGGGGAGCCCCCCCGCTGGACCCACGAGGGGCTCAACTATAACAGCAACAACGGAGCGCCCTACACGTCCCAGCGCCCCGGCCTGATCAGGGCCAACCTCCACGGGGGGCCCCGGGGGCTCAGCGATCTGGCCGACTTCAGCCACCTCCTGGGCAAGAGTGTGGGCGAGCACACCCCTAGTGGCCAGTGAGGAGTAGTGTGCCATGAACTCCCCCTTTCTGAAACCCATTCCCCCTCAGCAACTGGAATACCCCATCAGACTCTCTCTCCCGTCCCGAACCCCGCCCTGTCTGTCCTCTCTCACTGTCATTAAATGTTCTGACATCCCCCAGCGGCTGACTGAAGAGACTGGGACTCCAGAAGCCAGCAGTTTTAGAGAGAGAAAGGAGAAAAAGGGAGTGAGAGTTCCGTAGAGGCTGTTTTTTCCTAAACGGCGACGTCTCTGCTCTCACTCTCAGAGGCGCACCCCTCTGCTCTGTAAGTGGTTCGATCCATGGAGCTGGGGCTAGACACCACGAGACCAACCTCAAGGACTCAAAAAGTGGTGGAAGGGAAGGGACATTTTGTGAAAAAAGGAATAACAAAAGAAAAAAATTGAGAACCGCTTCACTGACAATTTAGCATTCTGTTCCAGTTGTGAAAGGTCTCCTCCTGCTATCCTGTGCTCAGCAAAACCATTCATTGGGTGTGACATTTTTATTTCTGCTTTGCTTTTGTGCCAGCGTTCACAGCAGACAATCATGTGCTCCTCCTAGGTGTCCAGGCAAGCTCCCCCATTCAGCTTGTGATTGGTTAGATGTTAGCCGTGTCAGAGGGCGTCAACTCCTGCTGAGTCAAGCAGTATGTGAGAGGCAACCATAGATAACAACAACAACTACAACAACAACAACAACAACAACAAAACACACACTGGAGTTTCTTAACAAAATATAAGCTCGATATGATGTCAACAATCCTTTCCTTTTTTTCGTTAGGTGAACAATCAAGGAAAAATCAACACATTTCTAATGTGTGTGTCTAACTCTGTGCTCTGTGTGTTTATAAATGACATGTTTTGGATGGGTAAGCCAGCATTTCATAATAGACTGCGCAGAGGTTGCATACCAACCCCAGTCTGCATTCCCCAATATATCAACAGCAGCGCTGGACATCAACATGTCGAGGTGGAGGGGGCAATAACCAGGAGGGAGACAGACGGATGACAGAGGGAAGAGACACTGTAACAAAGATGGATCAAACATTTAATTTGATTTTAAATTCAACCCCAAACATTTTGAATATCTCTGCTTTTCCTCAATTGGACAAGCAAACAGGGAAGAGGCAGAGAGCAGGGAGTGGTAATACAACACTCTCTATATCTATCTCCCTATCTCTCTCCCTATCCCTCCCTCCCTCCCTCCCTCCCTCCCTCCCTCTCTCTCCCTCTGCCTGTGTCTGTGTGTGACCTGACCTGGGGCCTCTCCCCTGCTCAGTGACGAGCACACAGTCCATTTAGGGGAATGTGAGCCCGGCTGAGGGACGTGGGGACGAGGCTCTGCCGCTGGGGAGCTCCATTCAGCCTCCTCTCTCTGACACTGAGCCTCTTTGTGCCCAGGAGCAGGAGGAGATGGCTGCAACAAATAGCCGTTAAGAGTCAGGGCCGGCGGGACGAACCCAGCGCCCCAGCCCAGTGGAATATCAATGAGGAGGACAGCGCCCACCCAATGCCTGCCCGTCTGGCACCCCCCACCCCCCACCCCTCCAAAGACACTGGCATAGTTTGGGCATGATGTGGGCTGATAGGGTAGAGGCTGGGGTTGGGGCTGGGGCTGAGGCTGAGGCTGGGGCTGGGGCTGGAGTTGAGGCTGGGGCTGGGAGGCTGGGAGGCTGGGAGGCTGGGAGGCTGGTACCATTCAAACTGATGGTTATCCCTGGTAGCTTCAATATCAATGTCTTTCAGCGTCTTTACAAAAGGGACACTGGCTAAACAAAAAAGACTTGCATGACCAGGGCGTGGATTCACTCACTCTCTCTCTCTCCGTTTGATGTTCTCCTTTGTCCGCCCCTCTCTCTCTCTCTCTCTCTCTCTCTCTCTCTCTCTCTCTCTCTCCCCCCACCTCCGTTCTCGGTGGCTGTGTTTGCCCATGCGAGGTCATGACCTGTGGATGTGTGGAGACCCGGCTCCGTTTCAGGGTCAAAATGTTGTGGAAGTTCTACAGTGGAAGCCGGGTCCTCCTCATCCTCCTCCCCTGTGCCCTCTATGGGCGGCCATTATCGGTGTGATTTCTGCAGCAACTCCCCCCCTTCCCCCTAACATTCACAAATCCTCACTCTGGGTGGCAACACGCATGGGAGCGCATAGATTTGGTTCATTAGTAGTCTGTGTGTGAGAGAGAGGGAGATGTGAGGAGCAGAGATGGGAGCTAGGAGAGCTAGAGCTTGCCGGGGAGCAAGACTGGGCTTTGCTGGGCTAGCCTGGCAGAGAGTGGGGATAGAGGGGGGATACACACAGCCGTACCAGGGCTCAGATGTATGCCGGGCTTATTGGGTTGTACGGTTGCTCTGAGCCAGGGTAGAGCCAGAAAGAGAGAGAGAGAGAGAGAGAAAGAGAGAGAGAGGGGACCTGGCCAGGACAGAGAGCCAGCAGTGGTGTGAGGAGCCAGGGGGTGGAGGTGGAGTTAAGGGGGTGGGGGGTGGGGGGTGGGGGGTCGTAGGCTGGGCTGGGCTGGATTGGCAGAGAGAGAGAGAGGGGCGGAGGTAAAATACTCACAGCAGCACCTGAGCTCAAACCCAGATGTGTTTCGGTCTTATGGGGCTGTCGGGCTTCTCTGTCGCCAGGGTAGAGTCAGGGAGAGGGAGAGGAGCCGGCCTGGACAGAGAGCCAGCAGGGGTGTGGAGGGCTGGGTAGTCTCAACGTGCAGGGCTAAACCACCGAGGTAGAATGGTCAAAGAGATTAATGAGGTGAAAGCACATGATCTACTGAGTCAAGGGCAAGAACTCAACCACAACTGGATGGTGTGATGGTGTGATGGTGTGATGGCGTGCGTGCGTGCGTGCGTGCGTGCGTGCATGCGTGCGTGCGTGCGTGCGTGCGTGCGTGCGTGCGTGCGTGCGTGGGTGTGTGTGTGCGTACGTACGTACGAGCGCGTGTGTGTGCGTACGTGCGTACGTGTGTGTGTGCGTGCATACGAACGTGTGTGTGTGTGTGTGTGTGTGTGTGTGTGTGTGTGTGTGTGTGTATGTGTATGTTAGTGTGTACAGTATAGTCAGTGTTACCATAATGGAGAGAAACGGGTGGGCTGGTGCGAGTGTTATTGCATTATTGCATTCTTGACACACATTCCATACTAGACAACCCCCCCCTCCTCTACTCCCATCTTCATTATAACCTTGACAGAAGTGCTGAGAATACAGGGCCTTGAACCAGCAGCCAGTGCCCCCCTGGTGGCCCCTCTCCCTCCTCTCCCTCCCACAGGCCTGGCAGGCCTCCCCTAAGTGCTGTGTGTGAATGAGGCCTCCTCTGCACTGCATGTCCTGCCCAGCCAGCCGTGCTCTCTCTCTCTCTCTCTCTCTCTCTCTCTCTCTCTCTCTCTCTCTCTCTCTCTCTCTCTCTCTCTCTATCTCTCTCTCTCTCTCTCCATCTCTTACACTGTTTCACTAAACATGCTTGATTAGGCAAAGTACATCCCAGCCCCTAATGGCCTGATGAGCCCCTGAGAAGAACAACAACAGACACGTCGGGAGGGGAGCAAGCACCCACTCTCTCTCCTCTGTAACCGCACACACACACACACACACACACACACACACACACACACACACACACAACACACAACACACACACACAACACATACACACACACATACATGCAAATACACACACATACATGCAAACACACACACACATACATGCAAACACACACACACACATACACACACACACACACACACACACACACACACACATACACACACACATACACAGAGAGCCCCAAACAAATTTAGGATGCAATTGAATTAGGCTCTGCAGACAACCCCAGGCCACAACGGAGACAGGCCAGACTTGTGGCTCAGACCCAGAGTTGTGCTCACACTGGGTCCTCTGGAAGCACCACACATGATAATATGATTATACTAGTCCACCATGACATGACAACACAGTTAAAGAATCTGGGGGTTCCCCTCTACACAACACTTCAGACTGAAAGATACACACATACAAACACACATACACACGCACACACACACACACACACACACACACACAGAGACACACACAAACACAGAGACACACACACACACACACACACACACACACACAGAGACACACACACACACACACACACACAC
>NC_139660.1:4240767-4243267 GCF_951799395.1 Argentina silus | reverse complement strand
TCCGTTCTCTAGAAACAGCAGTTCTCATTCAAATGCCATTGCCTAGAGAGAGGATTCTTTCAGAACCCTCACTGGAATCAGTTCCTTCCGGAATGCCTTCACTGAGAAGTAATATCCAACTGCATCTAAACAGCAGTTTGTTGTGGCAATCCACTCTGAGACACGATGGAAATTATGCACCCAAGTCAAATAGGCGCAATCTAGAGGCTCTTTGGTGGTGACATAGAAGGTGAGGAAAAATGCAATGTGAAAAGGAGTGTAACAAATGAAAAAGACCATCAGATTGGCTGATACAATTTGAACACTTTTCCTCTTGTCTTCATTTGAGTGTGGGTCCTTGTTGGCCATCAGAGTACATATAGTCTGGGATGAACACAGCAGCATAGTAAGAAGTGGGACTACATATCCCACCATTCCCAGAGTGAGAATGAACCCAAATGAAAACGGATGGGGGTCTCTCTCAAAACAACTCTGTCTGTGTTGTGGAGTCAACTCCTTCCTGAAGATGACACATATGACCACAAGAGTCACCCATATGAGCACACACACACCCACAGCCACCTGCTTCTTCGACCCCATCCCCCATCCGCGAGAGTGGAAGGGGAACTTGATGCCGATGAAGCGCTGGACGCTGATGGCAGTGACAGTGAGGATACTAGCATACATGTTAATGTAGTGTATGAGTACCAGAAGAGCACAGAGGTGGTTAGAGGCCAGTCCCCGGAAGGTATCGTAGATCCGGAAGGGGAGGAAGGCAATGAGGGTGCTGTCTGCCAGGACCAGGTTCAACATGTAGACATGTGTGTCTGTCCAGCTGGCCCTCTTCTGGTAGAAGATCCTCAGGGCAGTAAGGTTGAGAACCAGACCCAGGAGGAACACTGGGCCATATAGAACCTTCTGGAACACTCTTACCTCCTCTGTGATATTTGGAGTGCAGTGCACATGGGCGTGGTCGGATGTCATTCTCACTGAGATGGAGAGAATGGGGGTTTCATGTTTTAGTGATAAAGGCTACATGCACAATACATATAAGTCTATTCAGTCAGTCTAAATTGCAAAAATGAATAAATAAATAAGAAAAAGTAATTCTTCCTTCTTCTAGCATTGTAACTGCCAATAACCCCTGGTCCTAGCACAGATTTGTTTTATGATGACTGATGTATAGATGATTCACCTACTCACCTAGACAAATGTACTTGTTGTAAGTCGCTTTGGATGAAGGCGTCTGCTAAATGTCTAAAATGTAAATGTAAATGTAATCTATGTATGGGAAACCAACCAGTAAATCCACTTATGAGTTGTTAGCTGGTTGAAGGTTCAATGGCTAGGAACTGCTGTATTCACACTAAGCTACCACAATGCAGAACTTGCCTGTGCTGTCAGTCCACTTCCCATTTAAATTGGAAACACACCTCTCTTTCTCTTTCTGTTTATTTATTTTTTATTTTATTTTTTATTATAAAATAGCCTGAAGTATTTTACCTTCAAATCAAAGGAGTTGTTTTCGTGTGATTGCCTCCCACCAAGCTTGCAGTTGTGTTTTTCACCTGAAAAGGAACCGTCTTCCCTCCTGCTGTCTCTTGCGTTATGGTGTGTGAGGAAGCGTCCTTCAAGACGTTTCCCCTCAACGACAGAACAAGGAAGCTGCCTTTGAGAGATGGAAGATTATTTGCATTTCAAAGTTCAACTGCAGTGGCGATAACCACAAGAGAGTCACAATTTAACAGTGAGGATATTCAAGCGTCAAAAATATTTCAGCTTTAAAGACAGAGCCGGATGCAGTGTAATTGCCCTGATGTTTCATAGTTGGATATTACAGTGCCTCCTCGCTACACAAAGGCATTCCATTAGGAGAAGGATGGTTTACTTCGCGCTAATGTGATTGATGTCCTTTACATAACTGCATAGGCCAATGCAATAGGTTGGTAAATGGCAACCATTTATGAGTCATATTTTTGTCTCATGATTTATGGATTTTCATTGGATGTTTTCATGTTTTGTTTGTGCTGAAGGTTGAATGACACATATGATACAGTAGATGTAGGTCAGAGGCAGAAAGAAGAGTTGCCATAACAACTGTGGTCTATTACAATAGAACAGTACAGTGAATCAAAAATGGTGTGTATCTACATTGAACCGCACCGCGCCTCACAAACATGATTTCAAGTTTCACTTCATGTGTTTACTGCAACCACATTTTCCATACTCAAGATCATTTGAAATATGCTGTATATACAGGCTAGAATACTTTAGGTATGTTGCTCATATATCATAGAGAAATACATAACTGACAGGTTTCAGAGGACTCCATTGATCTGAAATACAATCTTAATTTCATTCACCATAGATATTAATCATTACTGTTCATCTTAAAACGTGGGTGTGTGTGTGTCTTGTTTCGTCTTCAAATGTCTCGTCTTGTCACTGTTTTGCCTCTGTTACATGATTTGTGGACAGGCATCAAACACCCTAGTATTTTGTAGGGTGAAGGACCAGGAGA
>NC_139660.1:4185767-4235767 GCF_951799395.1 Argentina silus | reverse complement strand
TCTCTTTTTCAGACCATTCTCTGTAAACCCTAGAGATGGTTGGGCGTGAAAATCCCAGTAGATCAGCAGTTTCTGAAATATTCAGACCAGCCCGTCTGGCAACAACAACCTTGCCACGTTCAAAGTCACTTAAATCACCTTTCTTCCCCATTCTGATGCTCGGTTTGAACTTCAGCAGGTCATCTTGACCATGTCTACATGCCTATATATATATATATATATATATATATCTTCCGGTAATTATTGGTGAAACACTATGAAGGAATGCAGTGTATGGGGTTATTTTAGGACCCACAAATGATACAGCCTTGACAGTTGACACATAAGGAAATCCTCATCATGGTGACCTGAGCCCTTCTTTAACCAGTCTGATCTATTATTCACAGCTTTTGGAGTGGCTTGTGTCAAAAGAACACACTAATTAATAGATTGCTTACTTATATGGTGTTGTGTAATGGGAAATTCAATACACTCCGATCATGTAAATAATGCTTGCATTCTCGTAAAGAGATCAGCTCACCAAGAATGCTCTTTAGAAAATGACCCTTAGAGCCAACACACGAGAACATAGACTACAATGCAGCCTTGTGAGTGTGGAGTGAACATTGAATTGAAAAGTGAAGTAATTATGTATGAGCCAGTCAATAAATAGTTGTCACACATTGGAAACAGATAATAGAAAACAGATTCCTAGAAAATAGAAATTCTTCTATTCCTCGATTTTATAGCCAGGCACTACCACACCTGGTTCAACTAAAAAGCAGAACCAGAGCCCAGAGCTCTGTTCTCCCTTGGGGGTGTGCACGTGTGTTGTCTCGGAGTCTTTGTCTTGTTTGTCTTTAAAACATCTTATCATCAAGTCACTTAAAGAGGTGTGTTGTTGCTGGGCTAGAACAAAAATGTGCAGCCCTGTGGTGTCTCCTGGAGTTGAGAAACCTTGCTCTGTACTGTAGGTGTCTGTTGAAAAAGATAAAAAAGTAGCTATAGTGTCACGGCCAATCTAGTCTCGTTCTAAATTAAATCTCCCAGCAAAGGATTAAATTAAGCTCTCTGGGACATTTCTAACGTTAAGCAAAGGATTTATGAGCAGGAAATTGCATACACTACAGAATCATTTTAGCAATTACATTTTCTGTTTAGTGGTTAGTGTTTGAAAAAACAACATGAAAGATTCATATGCTGTATCTCATAATGGCAATATTACCATAATTTAAGCAGTGGCCTAGAAATAAGCTTAGAAATATACTTTCAATAAGAGGTCTAAGATTGCTTTTTCAGCTGGAAAACACATGTACAACAACAACCTTTAGAAATTGAATTAGCTGATTAGTGTTTAGCCCAGTTGTTGAAGGGTGTGTGTGAAGGTGTCTGTGGGCAAATGTATTGTACACACGTGTGTGTGTGTGTGTGTGTGTGTGTGTGTGTGTGTGTGTGTGTGTGTGTGTGTGTGTGTGTGTGTGTGTATGTGTGTGTAGAGGGTGTATCTGTGTGGTAAGGTTCCTCTATCACTGGGCTGTAAGTAGGTCAGGGGCAGATAGATCCCCCCTCCCTCCCTTTTCCTGTCCCCTCCCTCCTTTCTCCTCCCTTCTCCTCCCTTCTCCTCCCCTCTCCTCCCCTCTCGTGTCCCCTCACTCCCCTCTCCTGTGTGAGACCACACTTCCACTCCATTTCATGCATTTCCCACTCAGTTTAAGTAGCAGAACATGGTGTCTCAGGACTCACACCCTGTCCCTCTAACTCTCACTGCAAACCCCACCTCAAACCGTGGAAATCAACACGCCAAGTCAACCTTTCCCATCTAAGACAGAAATCCGAAATGTACAAGTATGTGTTTTCAACTAACAAAGTATGTCTGGGAATCTCTAGTCTGTTTTGAATTACTTACTGACTGTGATTTTCCTGTCAGACCTGCTGTGTTACACATTTTTGAGGAGGATGACATTATGATTATTGGTTAGCGGTTTTGCTGACTGGTGATTCTGAAATTATTTCAAGAACTTGAGATGACACTAGCAAATTTGCTCTCACCCCAAAAACCGACACTTACAATTTGAATCCGTAAAAGCCAAAAAAAAAGACAAATCCATTGCCAAAACAGCATCCAACAGCTCCCCATGGCTCCCTGAGTCAGAGTACTTGTTACATAATCAGAATCGTTTTTTTAATCATGTCTAGAGACCTGATTAATCAAACCCTGAAAGAACATTGAGTCACTGTTTCGTGATTATTGTATGGATGTGATGATCCCATTAGTCTCCTAAAAACCTTATATGATCATTTTACATCTCGGCTGGGTTGCTGCTGCACAGACAGCTGCGGCAGTAGGCTGCTACGCTGGGTCCATGTCTATTATGTAAGCCTAGAGCGCACTACACCACTCACCACCAGGGGGCTTTATGTCCACACTTTCCAATGGTAATCAAAACAAGTCCTACATATGAACTTAATCAAAAAATAAAACAGGGAGAACCCCCAAAAAGGACAAGAAAAAAAAGGAAAGAAGGCCAGGTTGAAACTGTGCAGAATACCCTCAAATATGAAATATGTGTCTGTACTACGGCAGGCCTATATAGCTTATGGCAAAACCCAGAGCCATGCAATATGAGTAGAGAGGAAAACATTGGCAACAAAAAAAAAAAGCGTTACGGAGGCCATAGAAATATCACTTTTTTTTGTTGTTGCCATAACTGCTGAACAAAATGGAGGACGATGGTTGAGAAAGGGATGAAAGGGGGAGGCGGGGGGAAAGCGAGACCAGATAAATAGATGGGATGAGTTCGTTTCACCTCATGGTGCCACAAGGCAACTAGAGAGAGAGAGGGGGGGGGGGGGGGGGGGCGGGCTTGGGGGTGGTAGAAGGGATATTGGGAACTAGGCCACCTAGCCAGAGAGAGCGAGGGGTGGCAAAATGGAGGGATGAAAGGATAGGGAAAGAGGCGGGGGAGAGATGCCCACTGTGATATGAAAGTGAAAAATGCATCTCTTTTTGCTATCCCTTAATCCCTTTTGCCATTGGCTCTCCTCAGCTTCCCTTTTAAGCTAAGGCTTTCTGTTCACTTCCTGTATCTCTCTTATCCATCCTGAAGGGTTTTTTTTCTATCCTGTATGTATGTACAGTAAATGTGTGTGTGTGTGTGTGTGTGTGTGTGTGTGTGTGTGTGTGTCTGTGTGTGTGTGTGTGTGTGTGTGTGTGTGTGTGTGTGTGTGTGTGTGTGTGTGTCAACAAGGCTGTGAGCTGACTAATCTTGCCTCTTGACTGTATCATTGTTGTTGTGTCTCAACGAAGGTGTGTCATTGTATCAATGTGTACTTTGTTGTCTACAAATGTGCCATAATGTGTGTGTATGTGGTGCGTGTGTGTGTGTGTGTGTGTGTGTGTGTGGTGCATAAGTGTGTCAGTGTAACAGGTACGACCTGGATTCACTACCATGCCACATTATTACAGCATACACATGAAGCAGAGTCATAACCACTCCCTTACCAGAACCTAGGCATTGGTTGGGTGACACTACTTCTAGATCTCAAGTCGGCAAATTCATTGCGAGATGCTGACCATAGGCTTCTACTACATCCACCTCCCTTTGACTTCTACCTTCTCCAAAGAATCCCCAGGAGCCAAGCAGACCCCAACTGTGTGATCTTGGTTACGGCACCAATGTAACAGGCACCATCCATCCGCCCGAGGCTGGATTAGATACCATGTCACAACATAATCATGAAGTCATAACCATTACTCTTCCATAACTTAGGTTGGGGGGGGCACTACTACAGTATTGCTTCCTCGCACTGCGAGCTCACAAGGGTCTCAAACCTGCGTCCTCTGTATTGCCAACACATGTGGATGTCTGCTAAATACCCGATGGAAACCAGCTACGCCACGTTTACATTTTACATTCATGGCATTTAGCAGACGTCTTTATCCAAAGCGACTTACAACAATACATTTGTTTAAGTAAGTGAATCATCTATCCAATAGTCATCATAAGACAAAGTAATCAATGCTCACACCAGGGGCCATAGGCAGTCGTAATGCCAGTAGGCTATTTTTTATTTTATTTTATTTATTTTTTTATTATTAGTAGGAGAGAACTTGTACAGGGGGGGTAGCGGGGATGAAGAGGTCTCTAGCGTTGGGGTTAGGGTTAGTATAGGGGGGGTAGTGAGGGTGAAGCGGTCGAGCAAGCTTCAGTTCGATGGCACAGGCGGGGTTGTTTGAACCTGAGGAGTGAGTTTACCATGTCAACCTGGTTACTTAAGGGTGGATGGGTGTTGCTGAGGTAAGTAGGTCAGTTGCACATGGCATCACCTATCATGCTGATTCATCTGAGATAAACAAATCCCTGTTACCATGGTAGCGCCCCCTCAGCTGCACACCATTCTCATGGATGGCTCATATAGTATATAATATAATATATAATATAATTTATATATATTTATATATATTATAATAATACAGTATATAATAATGTATGTCATTTAGCTGACGCTTTTATCCAAAGCGACTTACATTACAGCGAGTGCATACATTTTTCAGTGTATATGGTCCTAGCAGGAACCCAGCTCATGGTAAGCTGTCATCCAACAACAACATTGAGGACATGTGTGGATAAAAAAAAAAACTCTTCTTCTGAATACTTCCCTCCCATGTTTTAGCCTGAGTTTTTTTGGGGAGTCGACTCTCGACTCTAAATTTCAGAGGGAGAAGAACCAACTCCCGCTGTAAACGACTCTCACGACTCGGTGACTCTGAATTCTGTTTTGCGATGCTGGAGTTGGAGTCGAAGCCGTGGGTGAGCCAGAGAGTGTCAGTGTGGCTGTTCATTCTGTAGGTGAGCCTCTCAGAGAGTGTCAGTGTGGCTGTTCATTCTGTAGGTGAGCCTCTCAGAGAGTGTCAGTGTGGCTGTTCATTCTGTAGGTGAGCCTCTCTGGCACGTTGAGTCAACACCAAGTGTGTGCTTCGCTCTTTGTCAGTTTATTTGTTGTGTTTAGCCGTAGCATAAGGGAGATAAACAGCATTCCATGCAAGACTGCAGGATTATAGCTGGTAAGCCTGAGGACTTGGGTGTGGAGAGAGAGAGAACAGCCCTCACAATAACTTTGACAACAGCTTTGACTAATGACAGTGTCTTAAAGGAACCAGAGGTTGAGCTATAAAGACTTTAGGTTGTAAATCTAATTTAAAAAAAACGATGTGCATACAACATACTGCATTGTCATCTGGACAAAAAACCCTGGTGGCCATTATAAATCATAAGCTACTCATAAACGGTAACCAACTAATATTTTTATCAGGTTTGTTGCTGGAATCTAAGAAAAATGAGAGACCATGTGGATGTTAAAAGGAGTAAAAAGGAAAAGCTGTAAAAAGAGAAAAGAGAGAGAGAGAGAGAGAGAGAGAGAGAGAGAGAGAGAGAGAGAGAACAAACATGGCAGCATGAGATAAATGACCTTCAAGACAGATGATTCATTACTGCCAGGCCGTGGGTTCAGGGGCCCTGCATTGCTGTTGTCATGGAAGCGTGCTGGAAAGTGCTGGATCTCCCTTCAGTGTCCTCTTCAGAACACAGAGCTATGTTGTGTTGTCTTTCTCTCTCTGTCATTTTCCCGTTCTGTCTGTCTGTCTGTCTGTCTGTCTGTCTGTCTGTCTGTCTGTCTGTCTGTCTGTCTGTCTCTCTCTCTCTCTCTCTCTCTCTCTCTCTCTCTCTTTATATCTACCTACTCTCACTCTCTATCTACCTCCTCTATCTATCTATCTATCTATCTATCTATCTATCTATCGATCTATCTATCTACCTATCTATCTACCTACTCTCACTCTCTCTCTTGTCCCTTTCTTCCACGATTGAGAAACAAACTCCCCCCCCCCCCATCTACAGCAGGATCTCTGACCCCCAGGGACAATAGGACCTCTGGCCCCCAGGGATAGCTGACATTTTCCCCGGTACATGTCCATTCCTTTCTCCCCCTTGAACTTGACCTCTTCCCTGACTTTTCCCCCCTGGTTGTTGACAGAGTGGATGCCTTGAAAGCGTGTTGGTTATTCTTACCCACATGGGGAATCCAAAGGGGGGAACACCAAGGAAAAGAAGAATAGCTACCCAGGAATGGTTAAGACTATCATATCATGATGTGAGTTAATAGATTCTCATTTGATTTCGTTATACTTTGCTTTAAGTATATTCTATACCTTGTGTTCTAAGGCAATGTGATGCTTGGTCCATAACAAAAAAACGTAACTTCAGCTAGGATGGCTGCTTGCCCTAATGGTGGATGCTTGAGTCTTCCACACGGGAGACCTGGATTTGAACCCTGCCCATCACATTAGTACAATGTTGTCATACCACAATGGGCCAACAGCAACATATTATAGAGTGTTAGCCTAATTTGTTTGGCTTAACAGTACTTGTGACTTAGTATGACTAAGGTTACAGTTCCAGACATTGAACAGACACATAGTATTAACCACGGAGGTGACTTGGCCAATGAATGATCTCGAAAGAGAAAGAAGGAAAAGTCGGTTGTGAGTCAAAGAGCTAACACGGAATGAGACAATGGAAGGTATAACCAGAGGCATCCCAGACAGAAGCCAGAACCAATCACATTACTTTAGTTCTCCGTGACTTCATCCTGTGTCAGAGGCAGTTGTTTTGACCAGTAATTTATGGAAATAAACGGAACATTTCACCACTAAATGGGAGGAGATGGCTCACAGTAGAAAACTACAAATTCGCCTACATTCACAGGCTGTGGTCTTTGGTCTTCAGTTCACTATTGTACGCATCACAACATACATGTCTTTGCTTCGTCCCAGCCATTTGAGTGACGACAGTTGATCATGTGCATGATATTTGTCTGTTCTCATCTTGGTAAAGATCAAGATAGAACAGATGCGGCCTTGACTGACACCTGGCCGACCATCAATGAGTCTGTAAATGTCAGTTTTAATTGGCTACTTATCAACATGATACATCTGCGCAGCCTGTCATGGCCTGCTGTGCATGTCAAGATTCAAACAGCACCAAACAGTATGGATCATGTCGATAAGGAGAGAAAACCAATGTGGATCTAAGGGCGATAAGCAAGCTTTGGTGGCCGGCTAACTACAACACCGACAGCTGCTTCGAATCAGACGGAGTGCTCCAGTTTGTTTATCATTGATTTGTTATTACTCATCGGTGTGATCCTGCCTTTTTCTCCTCTGGCCAATAGAGGAGAGACAAACTGTGGCAAAAACATGTCACATCTGAGCTATAAGCTCCCTCCAAGCCAAGAAAAAGTTCCGGTTTGGAGAAGAAGACGAACAAAGAAGAGTCCAATCAGCCAGAGCAGCAGACACACTCGTCTTTGTTGTTGAGACAACTCACTAACCGTTTGGCTGCGGAGGAAAGGAGGCTGATGATGAAGGGAAAGGAAAAAGGAACTCCTGGACGTCCTGCAGTTTGGCACACTGACCTATTGGCGCGTGTGTGTGGAGCGTGTGTGTGCGTGTGTGTGTGTGTGTGTGTGTGTGTGCGTGTGTGTCTGTGTGTGTGTGTGTGTGTGTGTGTGTGCGTGTGTGTCTGTGTGTGTGTGTGTGTGTGTGTGTGTGTCTGTGTGTGTGTGTGTGTGTGTGTGTGTGTGTGTGTGTGTGTGCGTGTGTGTCTGTGTGTGTGTGTGTGTGTGTGTGTATGTGTGGAGCGCGGGCGAAGGGCTGGGGGGGTGGTCAGGGAGGGGCAAACTAGATTACAGGACCATCGGGAAACAGAGAGGGATTAACTCGCATTTGGAAGAGAGAGGGTTTAGCGGGATGAGGGAAAGGAGAGGAGAGAGGATTACAGTGCCGGGAGTTGGATCCTAAAATAATCCACTCGGAATACATGCGCTTTATCCCCAGAGGGGTGGAGGGCAGCACTCTGCCTATTCAACTATTATTGCCTCTCTATGCTGGTTTCATCCCCCTGTACCTTGTTAGAGCGTGCATGTTACCTTTTCCCCTCTTTCGACATTATTGCATTATACAGACATTTGATTTCTCCAATTTCCCTCTTTGCCATTTGT
Organism: Argentina silus; assembly: GCF_951799395.1. NCBI lineage: Eukaryota > Metazoa > Chordata > Actinopteri > Argentiniformes > Argentinidae > Argentina > Argentina silus. The sequence goes on along the minus strand of NC_139660.1, from coordinate 4,227,730 downwards.
TACCCATCTTTCTCTCTCTCTCTCTCTCTCTCCTCTACCCCCCCTCTCTTGCTCTCTCTCACTCTCTCTTTTCATCTCTCTCTCTCTCTCTCTCTCGCTCTCTCTCTCTCTCTCTCTCTCTCTCTCTCTCTTCATCTCTCTTTATCTGATGTAATCTGTAAAGCTTTGGCTAAGCTCCTCCCCCTCCGATCTCTCTCCTGCTCTACTTTAGGCATCGCCGCGGTTATATAAGATTCAGGGTCAGGGGGTCAATGACGTTGCATGTGAATGCAGGATAGAGACTGTAGCTGGAGAGGAAAGGAGTGAACAAGAGAGGCGGGTGAATACGTAACCAAGGAAGGATGTGGAGGAAGAAGCAGTCAGACTGGAAGGAAAACATAATACAGACGAGCAAAATGGGAGGAAGTTTAGACAGAGCATAAATTAGATTCTTTCAGCATTTTTTTCATGACTGTTTTTACATGTGTTGTGAATAGCACTAATGTGCTATTGCTGTGTCTATTTTTGGTTTTGGAGAGAGTGAGAGAAAGGGAGTGAGCGAAAGAAAGTGAGAAAAAGAGAGTGAGAGAAATAGAGAGAGAGAAATAGAGAGAGGCAAGCATGCTGCAGAAAACAACAAAGGGTGGGGATGATGAGTGCATGTTTGTGTGGTAAATGTGAGATACAGTACACTGAAATGTGAACAAAAGAATGGCTGCAAGGAGGCTCAACAGGTCCTGCAGAAAACAAAGGAGAAGAGTAAAAGGAGAGGGAGGATAGTAAGAGAGAGAAAAGGGTGTTTGAAAGAAGGGAAGGGTGTGAAAGCTCCAGCAGCCTCAACGCTGCTGCCTACTTACCATAATCACTGTTTCCTTCATTTCATAACTACGCCTGTTACATCACACAGCCTCTTACCCACTGATTCATCTCACCCAGTGAATCAGAAAAACACAAAGGCACATCAACCCAGCCGGCAAGCCCTTACCGGGCTGCTGGTGGCAACAGAGCAGCTCACCAGACAATATCAGACCCCTGACAGTAAAATGATGGCATGCATCATGGTGTTATCTCACTGTTAGTCCAACGGCATATTATGGGCTGACAGTTGGCATGCCACTAGTAGACCTATGTTGGCATGCCGATGCAGGCCCATTGGTTGGCATTCCGATGACAGACCGACGTTGGCATTGCATTGTTAGACCAACGACCTGCATGCCGATGTACTCCAATGGTCGGCATGCCATTGGTAGACGGATGCCACGGGGGGAAGAAGTACCACATTCCAAAACAGTGATTGACTGATTGATGGATGATTGATTGGCAAATAAAACATGGTTTGGTTTTGCCGATAGAGGGCCACTGATTCTACCGACAACGGGCATCTCATCGGCAATGGCAAATGCACATTTCTATTTCTTCAGAAAATGCTTTTGTGTTGCACAAACACCTGTTACTGCGATCTTCATGGCCATTCTGCATGATCTAGCACAATGCAGCAGACGACTTTCTAATAAATTCCAATAATGTTTGCTTATTTTTTTGGACTGCATGATTTCTTTTTTATCAACCTACTGTAATATATCCTCATAAAAACAAGTAGGTGGTTAATCACAGGTGCCTAGACCTATAGTGTATTTTAGTAAAACAAATCAAACCTGAAACCGAATTCGCAGTTTAAATTTGACTGTAAAAAAGTTGTCAAGGCACGCAGAGAGAAGAGACTTTGGTAAGAAAAAAAGATTGGAACTACGTTTCTTTTCTTACACTTACAGCCATTCAGTAGAATAAGAGAAAATGCGAAACCCACTATCAGAGCAATTCAGTATCCTTTTGAGACAGCAATATTATTATTTTCTAGACACAACATACATAAATCTTAAAAAAATAAATAATAATAATAAACTAGGAAAACCTAAGGGGGGGAAAAGAAGAAAACCTAGAATACAACAGCTTTCTGGTAATATTTCCCACGATGTTGTTGTGACATACTACCACACTTTCCCACGCACGCGGGAACCTTGAGATATCCTCCTTAAGCGCGCGAAAGGGATGCGCGCCGCTGCCGGGGGCACGAGGCGGGCCAGAGGAGCGAGGTCATGTGAGAGTCCACACGCCGAAAGTAGATTACAGAGAGCGAGAAAAGGCAGTACGCTTGAGTCGTGGAGAGAGGTGGGAAGACCAGGAGAGTTGGCTACATTATTGTATTGCATACAGCGCACGCTTTATCACAAGAGACATACTGGGCTGCACGGAGTGAATACGGAAACATTATTACCGATATTCTGTTGTTTTGTTTGTTTTACAAGCGTTAGAAAACATATGAAGATTTGTTGTTTTTACCTTTTTCAACAGCTCCATTTTGGAGCTAAAAAAAAACGTATATCATATTTATATTTATCGGTTTTATTTTCATGTTCTGGAGTTTTATGACTCAAAGATAATACTACAGCAACAACAACAACAACAACAACAACAACAACAACAACATGAGAGGTGAGTTTACATTTACTTTGATTGTTTAATGTATAGCTATATATAAAATGTTGATATGTTTATACCTGTTTGAATAGTTCAATTGTATGTATAGGCTTTGTAGATGCATTACAGTTTGTTTTTTTCTTGTGGTGGAAGGCTAAACATTATTAGGTAACTTTGAGATTGAAGTGCGTATGTCGTAACCAGGCGCGCATGCAATAACGTCGACAGATAAACTGCAACGGATAGCTGCTTGGCAGTGAGATATCACAGTCTAATGCAAATACTGTCGACCTATCTGTCTCTATGATGTTTTACAATGGTCGCGCAACTTAAAGTCAGACTGAATGTGACATTTGTTCAAGAGTATCAATTAAAGTTTTTTGAAAAAATGTTTTGAATTTGAGTATAACGTGTGCATGACTTTTACCAGGTGTTAGATAGGCTGGATATAATATAGGTTGCACATGTGTGCACAGTGTGGACGTTATCTTTGACGCTGATTTAATTTGCCTTTGTATGTTTGAAAGTGACAAGAATAATTTGGATGTAGTTACTTTATTCGGCCAGCAAGCGTCTTTTGGTTATGTAAGAAAAGGGAGGTGGGGAAGAGTGATGCCAGCATGGCCGCCAGTGTGAGGGAGAGGGGGGAGTCCGCTGTTCCATTGACCTAGTTCTGTCATTGAGGATTACACAGCATTCAGGGTGGAGGGGAAGGAGGGAGGATGGGTGGAGGATGCATGGCTGTTGAGGGCTTTCGTCATCTCTAAGAGCCTATTATCATAATTGAAAATCATTCCTAGGGCATTCATCAGCAGGATAGAAACTGGCCGTGGTTGGAGGTTGGCGGGGTTTTAGTGGCAGCTCAGGCGGGTTATCTGTCAATAACCGCACCTAATGGTGCACAAAGTAACTTTAACAAACCTGGAAGAAGTAGAATAGAATAGTCAAGTACATTTTTAATATTACATAATGAAATTATATGATATTGATATGATGTTAATATTTCAGGGCCTACATTTACAATGGTTTTCTTTCAAATGTCTACAAATGATAAGGTCCTCACAAAATTAAAAAGAAAATGTAAGCAAGTATTAGTCAGTTCATAAAAGGATAACACAACTGCATGATGAAAACATCAATATTGTTATTGACCTTTCCCCACAATGAATCATTCATAGTTTCAGTTTGTTTTTCCAAACACATAATCAATATGCCTTTGAAGTTATTATGGAGTACAGTGCTCAGTAATCGCACTTGGAGCCCAACCATGTGTCAAAGGGATGCACTCTGGGCTGGGTCACAGCAGGATAAAGTCACCGACATCCTACATTTAGATCACAACATGACACATTAGGCCGTCAATTTCCTTTGTCAGCTTACTTTCTTACATAACCCGGAATATATATATATCTCATCCATTGAGTGTTCAACCACTGCATCAATACAAATAATTATTGGCTTCCATTCTCTTCAACTGTCCACACCTCCATAGGAGCAGTGTGACAAGTCAGTCAAGGCAGGTCTCAGTACCAGGGCTGCATTCCAAGAAGCATACGAGGGTAATCTGTACATCCTTGGTATCAGTCTTACTGTTATGGGATACTGTCAAACCCTGGGCAACAATGTAGCGGCTGCAGCAAGGACATGCATGCAATGCATTAATGAGTGAGAAGAATCCTATCCTCCACCACACGGTTCTGCGGTGCTGCAGCCTTATAGGGCGTAGTTTTAGCGAGGGATCAAAGCAGAGAGACAGAGACAGCTCAACACTCCCAAGGGCATTGTAGAGCTCTAGCTCAAAGTCGCTATCTGTCAGGGGATGTTCACGAACGGCTATGTGTGAAGGTGCCTCTCTCTGACAACTGGACGCTAAGTTTCCACCCCCTGAAAGCATTAACCCCTACAGTGGCCTAATCTAATGTGTATTCACGATCACATGCTTCATGGACCAAGGGCGACCATGCTTGATCGCGGCTGGACGCCATCTCTTTGATTCTCTTTGATTATGAATCATTTGAAATAAGCCCTAAAATACCCAATGTTTCCACATCAGTTCCCCAGTAAAAATAAATTACTGACATTGTACGAGAGCAGAGCTGTGTAGACATGGACATGTAGTATAATTTAAGGAGCTGTGGTTGTATAGCACGACCCCAAATGTGTTCCAGTGGCAAAGATGAGCACACAAGATTATATGGTGTATTTCAGAGCTGTCAGGGAAATGCAGATTGATATGTTACAGCCAAAATTATATATATATATATATATATATATATATATATCAACCGTATGGGACAGCAGGCAGAGGAGTTAAATACACAGAAAGGGGAGATGTGAAGTGAATATTTCATATCCCAATGTGAAGCCGCAAACCGCAACCACACAGACAGGGATGAATGCTAAAACCCAACAGCGGAAAAGGAAAAAGGATTAAGAAACAGTACTTTAATCATGGAGAGGATTTGTGAATAGGATGTTATGTCATTCTTTCCCTAGTAGCCTGTCAGGAAGAATTATTTGAGTAACACTGACTGCCTATTAGCTAATTGTAACTATAGGCTAGCTGGATCATCAGAGAACATTACTGGCACCTTACGGTCCTCAGTGCCTCTCAGTCCACTCCTGTTACTTATACTGAGAGGAATTACTCAAGTCTTCTAGTGCATATTTAAAGAGTGCGTGTGTATATATATATATATATATCTGCCTCTTACTTCACTCTGTGTACTGTCTCTATGTACTGTAGGTAACTCTGAAGGGGGGCGAGAACTATGGGGTATCGGCACAGCTGCTTAGAACAGGTGTCAGGTGAAGGCCTCAGAGGCAGCCTAGAGAGATTGTTATGCCATATGAACTGCCATTATGAAAGTGCCGCCCCTGGACCTTGCAATAACGTTGTAGAGCCAGAGTACGTTACGTAATGCATACTACAGGTATATATACCTTACAGCAACTTTAATATACTTGAAATGTAGGTGAAGCATATGTCACATCAATGCAAAGTGCAAGGTTAATAGCACCTTTGGACTTTCAGTTGAGCTGTTTGATTAGGTAAGATAACAGAGCGAGGTCCCCATAGCTGTGGGTTTACTGGTAAGACAAGGAACTTGCTGACCGACAAAGATTGACACCTTAACTGGCTGACACAGAGTACCTTCACATCTCTAGATACAGGGCACTAAGGAATTGGTTTACTGCACTAAAACGCACTAAACTGCACTAAAACGCAATCTACAGATTGTGATAACATTTCCAGTGAATTGGCTAGTGCATTTGCCCTAATTGCTCTGATGTCAGCTTGAGTCTGTCTTTGTAGAGCTATTAAAGGATAATGTCTTGAACATTAATTTGACTATAGTGTACTCCTCCACCTAGTAAAAAGCTGTTCCAACAGCAGGGCTGTTATTTGATGTCTATTGATTAATTTGTAAACAGCAATCTCCAGGAACTCTGCTGACAACTGCCATTGCTACATACAGTATCACTTGAACTGGACATTATATACTTTCACATGACTAATACATTTTCCTGGTATTTATCAATCATCCATTTTAAAGGCTTGAAGCGTACTCATGTGTTTAAGTCATGAGCAGCTTATGTAACTCTTGACTAGCCCAGACTGCTTCTGTAGCAGCCCTGCAGAAGGCCTCAGTGGCCATACTCAAGTATAAATAGCTTCATGGTCGGCGCAGAGACAGCTGAAACTGCACTCAAATACTTGACATGCTGCCACAAGTTGAGAGTGAGTGTAAGTTACTTGCCCCTTTAGAATCCTACTGTAGATATTCAAAAAAACACTCTGGCCCTCCCTGCTGTTACATAAGTGGAAAATGTCAGTTGGACCCAGTATTATTTACTCTGCGTTTCTAAAGTGCTCATCAATCTTTCATTAATTAAACCCTAGACTGTTTTTGTAGGACCACTCAGTGATTCAGTCAGATTTAGTTCCACCTTAACACAGAAGAAATCAGATTAAAGGCCTTGCAAGGCTGCCAACCAAAGCCCCTCCCCCTTGCTGAATGGGAAAGTGTGTCAGTAGAACAGCTCTCTCTCATAGCCTGACTGTGCTGCCCAGCAGCTGAGTGGCAGGTGAGAGAACCAGTCAGAGACAAAGCTATGCACTCAGGAGCCAATGGGAGCAGGGAGGGAAAGGAAGGAGGTATGCTCGTCACCACGTTGCTAGGGCGACCTCCCCTGAATGAGTGTGTTCGTGGAATGCAGCCAGACGGCAGTTATATAACAGGGAGAGGGTGGGGGTGAGAGAGGGAGAGAGAGAGAGGGAGAGAAAGAGTGAGAAAGAGAGAGAGAGAGAGAGAGAGAGACAGAGGTTTTTTTCCACTGGCTTTATTTATTTATTTCCCTGGTTGCTTTTTGTAGGTCAGTGGGAATTCTATCCAGCGGAAACACTCAGATGTCTCACTCACATTATACAAAAGACTCCCCAATGGAGTAGGTAGAATATAGTCTGTGTTTCCCTCCCTATCTATAAAGCTGAGATTTTCACTTTGTTGTCAGTCACTAAAGTCAGTAACGACTTTGCCAGCCGTGTGACGCACTTCTCTACTCACAGCTTGGACAATCGGTTGGGCGTGAGGTGTTTTTCTGACGAGGCGGTAAAGGACAGTTAATACCGTTGCAGCAAATTAAATGTTGCTTAATGTCCTGCGTCACTGTACCAAAGTAGGTTAAAAAATGGTCTATCACACTCTCCGCAGTCAAAGCAAAAAGCAAAGGAAAGAAAAAAATCCTTTCTTTTTCGACTGGCTAACATGAAGTTAACCCTGAAGGAGGAGCAGAGCTGGTGAAACTTTATAACCCAGGGCCTCAGCTAATGCAATTGACTTGCTATTCTGGGCCAGAGGAGGCCCTGCCACTTATAAACAGCATAATGAAAAGACAGCCTGTTCTAGAGGGGGAGAGCTCAGGCCTGTCCTGTGTGCTAAGGTCGATACTATGTGTTTCTTTTGTAGTTTGTGCATGATGTCATTGCAAACCAATTTCTTCTGTTCGTCCCACGAGTTGACATTTAAACTGCTTATGAATAAACCTTGTATCTTATTACGTTTGTGCGGAATTCCGGAAAATGCGCCTTAAGTACCTTGGGAGTACAGATTCAGAGTGTAGTTTTGCTACCTTGTCATTACTTCTTTGATATGGCTTCAGACATTAATATGTTGTTTATCTCCACTTGCACTTTCAATGGGGCATGAAGTCAACAGGAGCTACCGCTCCTTATCATCAGACTATTGAACCATGGCCCTGGCCTCTTACAGTAAAAGCACTCTGACGACAGTGTTCCAGGCTGAACACAGATATTGTTGAACTTGAATGTATTACCAGTCAATAATTCACATCCACCAAACATTTAACACATTTCTGTATTCCCTCTCCTTCCACCCCCAGCTCAAATTGAGGTAATACCCTGCAAGATCTGCGGGGACAAGTCGTCAGGGATCCACTATGGAGTGATCACCTGTGAAGGCTGCAAGGTGAGAGCCCCTCCACGTCACAGGGCCTTTCAGGTCTATTTACTCCTCTCCTGTGTGCTATTTCAAATCTGCCTTAAACAATAAATTATCGCTATTGATTTATGTTATGTATGACTAGCCCAGCAGGCATGCTGACCTAGTATCGTCCCCTCGTTCATTCAATGCGTATTGTGTGTGTTTAAGGGTTTCTTCAGACGCAGCCAGCAGAACAATGCTATGTACTCCTGCTCCCGGCAGAGGAACTGTCTGATAGACCGCACCAACAGGAACCGCTGCCAGCACTGCCGGCTGCAGAAGTGTCTGGCCCTGGGCATGAGCCGTGACGGTGAGAAAACTGTCTGTCTGTCTGCCTGTCTGTCTGCATATCTGTCTGTCTGTCTGCCTGTCTCTCTGTCTGTCTGCCTGTCTCTCTGTCTGTCTGCCTGTCTGTCTCTGCCTGTCTGCCTGTCTGCCTGTCTGTCTGCCTGCCTGTCTGCCTGTCTGTCTGCCTGTCTGCCTCTGTCTGCCTGTCTGTCTGTCTATACATCCATCTATCTTATTCTGTATATTTGATCCTTTATTTGCTAGATTTTCTCTGTATTTGACTTGACAACCTCATAATGAAATTCCTTGATTACTGACTGGTCTCCTGTTTCCATCCCTGTGCAGCCGTGAAGTTTGGCCGCATGTCGAAAAAGCAGCGTGACAGCCTGTACGCCGAGGTCCAGAAGCACCAGCAGTCCCAGGAATTAGCCGTCGCCGTAGCCCGCGAGGAGGGGGCCGAGGTGGGGGGCCACGGCAGGGCCTACAGCAGGGGCTCCAGCGCCGCCCTCAGCGACCTGGACGACATCACCACACTGCCCGACGGTCTGCTGTTCGACCTGCCCCTGACACCGGAGGGCGCCGAAGAGTACCGCAACATGGAGATGCTGGGGGGCAGCGGCGGGAGCAGCTCCTCTTCCCAGAGCTCGCCGGAACAGAACGGGCTGGACTTCGGGGACGGCAACCACCACATCAAGCATGAATACCAGCTGTTGCACGAGTCCGGCCTATTCACACACGCGCTGCTCAACCCCCTGCCTGAGGGGTTCTCCCTGCTCGAGATAGGTCAGTCAAGCTCTGATATGACATCACTCCACTGTCTACTGTACCTGAAAGTCAATTGTGTTGTTGACAGATAAACAGTATGATACATTTAGAATTGCATCAGGCTGAGACTTGATTATTTTTCCCTGTGTGTGTGTGTGTGTGTGTGTGTGTGTGTGTGGTTGAAAGGCAACCTATAGTTAATTATTTCTTTTTTCGTTTTACGCTACGTTTTTCAGAGCGCATAACACAGAGTGTTGTGAAGTCCCACATTGAGACGAGCCAGTACGGCACAGAGGAACTGAAGAGACTGGTCTGGACCTTGTACAGCAGCGAGGAGACCCGCACTTTTCAGAGCAAGGTAAACATCCGCCTCACAACAGAACAAACAAGCTGTTATGCAGCTGATTCCAATTTGTTTTTATTGTCCCCAGAGGACAAATGTGCTTTGCGTGCAGCATTGAAAAACATACAAAACACAGAATTATGGGAGACAATTTAAAAGGTGGTTAATGCAGAATATCGATGACATTGCTATAACCTAACGTTGTACAGTGTCACATTGTAGTAATATGTATATGTATGGATATCCGGGGACATTCCTACCTTGGATAACCCTCTGGCTTCTCTCTTTAGGCTGCAGAGATCATGTGGCAGCAGTGTGCCATCCACCTCACCAACGCCATCCAGTATGTAGTAGAGTTCGCCAAGCGCATCACTGGATTCATGGATCTTTGTCAGAATGACCAGATAATTCTTCTCAAAGCAGGTCAGTACCTATTTGCACCGAATGTACATTTTCACCACTCGTATCCATGCTTAAGCTTCTGTACATTATGACCGGTTCACCTGAAAGCTTGGCCCACCATGCAGACAGCTTGAGGTTAGCCTCAAGTTCAGAGTAGTTATTTTGAACAACATTCAACCGTTTTTACGACAGAACTTGTGAGCCTGCAGTAAAACAAATAGACGTCTGTACACATGGATTGTCTGCGTTAGCATGTCATTTACAAACTTATTTCACTTAGTCTGTGCTCACAGTGACAGAAGAAGACATTATAACATACTCTAAAGTTAGAGAGGGACGTTCTAACATACGTTACGTCAGTCGCTACAGAGGACAAATGTCATGTTTTGTTTACTTCTGAGGGGAAAAAATATTTTTGTCTCTAACAATGGCTCTTCTTGTCTTTCTTCTGCCCCAACTGTTGTGCTTTGTTTGTTCATCATCATTGTTTTAACTGTAACAAATATGTGCTTGAATTGGAAACCTTGTGTCTCAAAAAACATTGCTTTTTGTCATCCAAATCTATTTTGATCATATGATGTTTATTCTTTTTTTGTTTTACTTTTATTGGCTGTAAACATGGAATTCTTATTTTATTCATGGTTTTTTTTGTGGAGCATCCTTCGTCTTCTGTCTCTCTCTCTCTCTCTCTTCCCCTCCCTCTGTCCATCTTTGCTGTCCTCTTCAGGATGTCTGGATGTCCTTCTGATCCGCATGTGTCGCGCCTACAACCCCAACAACAACACCCTCCTGTTTGATGGAAAGTTTGCCAGCGCTCAGCTTTTCAAAGCTCTCGGTGAGTGCCTCCGTACGAACCAGGCTTTCAGAATTCCCCCATGACGTATGCACACTGCAACCATTAAATCTTTGAGGTGACTTGTCAAAATGTATCCTGTCAGGGCTTTCTGTTTTGATGACTAATGTTTCCCCCCGCCCCCCGTCCCCCCCCAGGCTGTGATGACCTTGTGAGTGCGGTGTATGACCTGGCTAAGAGTCTGAGCCGCATGCAGCTGTCTGAGGAGGAGATGGCCCTCTTCAGTGCTGCTGTGCTGCTGTCACCAGGTGAGAATCACTACTTTGAAAACTCACTAAACTCTTTAGTCTTTTTGCATACTCCCAGAGGAATACACACACACACACACACACACACACACAGTCTACCTACAGATGCATATACAGCACACAGAGCCCCTGGAGCAGGGTTGGAGCATAATGGATCTCATGACAGATGTATGAGTGTCGGTGCTCTCTTCTTGTCCTCTAGACCGACCATGGCTGACAGACACCCAGCAGGTGCAGAAGCTCCAGGAGAAGGTTTACCTTGCTCTGCAGCATTGTCTACACAGAGGTGGATCATCGGAGGAGAAACTGGCAAAGGTACAGAGGATGACATGCAATGTCTATCTATTTCGATGACTGTGTTAACGTTTTTTTTTTTTTTTTTTTTTTAGAATGTGAATGTATTATAAAGTATACGATAGACCGGGAAAAATACTGGGAAAAGAAAAAAACGTGGAAAATACTCATTCTCTGTTTCTCTTTCCTCTTCTCTTCTCGTCTGTCTTTCTACCTCTAAGATGGTGTCTAAGCTACCCATGATGAAGTCTATCTGCAACCTCCACATCGACAAGCTGGAGTTTTTCCGTCTGCTCCACCCAGAGACGGCGTTCAGTTTCCCCCCTCTGTACCGGGAGGTGTTTGCCAGTGAAATCACCTTCCCAGACTCCACCGAGGGCTAAACTATATAGCCACTGATGAGAGTGATGCATACAGAGACAGAAAGGTGTAGGGATGGAGAGGCAGGGAGGGAGAGTAATGTGGCAACCAGCAGAAGCAACCAGCAGCTCAGTGACAATCCTGCACGCTACACTTTAGAACACACTCTCACCTCTGACCTCTGACCTCCCGCCCTATGGAGTAGCTTAAACTGCCTTGTGAGCCAGTGTAAGTTACCACCCTATAACACTAGGTGCTGGCTACTAAGTGCATGCTACCTAATGATTTATGTTTTTGAATTAAAAAAAAAACAGTTCTAGAATGTAATTCGCATTCTCAAAACATTTTCTTTATGAGAACATGAAGCTCCCTTAACTTCTCTTGAATGTACCCCACAGACATGCAGCACAGCCCCAGGCTTGAGACAGAATGTACATACAATCCTGCCCCCTTTGTGGAGTTGTGCTTTGTTAAATGCCTGTTTTTGTAATGACGACTACAGCGCATTTTTTGTTGCATCTTTTGGTCGTGCCCATACTTTGCAGTTTTGTATCCGATGGACAAACTGTTTAAAGGGACCAAGATCAAACTGACAGACAGACAGGGTTTTTTGAAGCATGATCGTCATGGACAACCACCCTAGGAGTTGGTTGCCATGCATGCGCACACGCAGCACAAAGATGTAATGCTTATGCTGTCCGACACATGTATTTTTACAGGCTCACATTCAGACACAGCTCTCTATTTTTTGAGATGCAATCAAAGACCTCAGTCCCACTACCTTTTCCCTTTGCAAATGCCACTTAGAGAGCGAAAGACTGAAGAATGACAGAAGTATTTTAAAATGTTCCCTGATGTATAGATACACCTATATATATATATATATATATATATATATATATATATATATATATATATATATATACATATACGTATGTAAGATAAGAATAGTCAAGAATTTATACATTTGCAAGGACTTACTCCTTCCTCGGACAGCAGGGTGGTGGAGGAAAACCAGTCACGGAGTGGGTTCCTTGGTTCCTTGGTTCCTTGGTTCACTCCCTTGGTGCTAGTGCAGAAACTTTCCCAGCCCTCCCTCCACGCCTCACAGAGCGCCACAAACCTCTGGCACAATGAATGCCGTGGGAACCTGTCAGTCCAAGAGTTTGTTGACAGAGGAGAATGCGTGGGAGGAACTGAGTCCAGATGATAAGACACATGAACAGACAGACAAGCCGAAGGTGGCAGAAACAGAAACTATTTCCTCTGCTCTCACCTGCATGGGCACTTCCAACGACCCTTTGACCAGCATGGGAGGGGGGGCGAGTGTCCTGCTCCCACTGCTTTGTATCCAGATAGCCTGCTACACTCTCAGACTGAACTGACAGGTGTGCTTTTTTTGTGAGCTATGCCCTCTCTTTCTCCTAACCCACTCCCCTTCTACCTCACCCTCTTGACAGAGCCATCAGCTACCCCTGAGTTAGGGATTTCTACATTATAGTGTATTATGATATTTCATTATTTGAAGGACAAAAATATACACAAATATTTTATGCAGATCTATTTTTCCAGACTGTTTATTAAATCCAAGAGGAGAGGTGTGTCAGATTAGGTCTTTACTCTCTCCACTGATCTGGTTATGTTGAGAACACTACATCTGCTTCTATGGCTTCAATGAGGGAGCAGCCTTCAATTCATCTCTAGCAGGAAGTCCTACTTAGATTGAGATCTCTCTCAAGAGAGGTTTCACGAGAGAAGGGACATCGGGTGTGGCAGGAAGTTTAATCTTTTGAACAATTCTTAAAAGGGGCATTTTGGATTTGTTAAAAACCCCCACAATGCCATTTCAGTACAAAGCTTGTGGCTACAGCGTAGCCAAGCTGCTGTATGACTAGTTTGGTCTGAACCAGGCTGATAACTACCTTTTACCATAAAGAGACAATCACTTACTGGCCTTGGATGTGTTCTTGTCCAGTTCTATTATATTTAAGTAATCATAACTGAGTTTCACTTTGCACTGCTGGAACAGTGCTGTTCTCTATACTGTATATATTCTTAAATATAGTTGGTATTTAGGGGGATACACTTTTCTGGGTGCTTAAGACAGTGTCAAAATGGGACTGTGCAATAATGTCTTTCCCGATTTCAGTTTGGTGGGCCTACACGGCCCTGTAAGACGGTTCGTTTGACTTCATAAGCACTCCAGCACAGACCGTTCGACAGTACAGTACAGCTCTAACACTACAGTTTTCAAGTTCTCTCATAACACAACATCCAACTTTGACATTAACCTTGTATTAACTGACTTGAGTTGACAGTTTGTAAGGCAGAGAACGATTGTAACGAAGTGTAAATGCTTTGTAAGTTGTTGTTTAGGGCTTTAGATTTGTAATTATTCGTAAAAGTGTAATTTGCAGCCCTTAAAACTGCCACAAGTGTCCCTGTGGTTGGCAGTTCTCTTAGGTGTGCAGTTACATTTCCACTCAGAGTCACTCAGGGAGATAGCTGGGCTCTCTAGTGTCTTCTTCAGTTAGCCTAGCAAGACACCTTGCACCGAATAGATGACCTTAAACCTTGATCACTGTGTACAGTACATATGTTCTTGTGAATGTTGATCGCAGAAGTATCAAAGATTTTACCCCTGTCTAATATCAATATTATTACAGGACGTTTGAGCCTGCTTTTTTTAGAAGAAGAAGAAGAAGAAGAAGAAGAAATATAATTTAAAAAAACAAAATGAAATATAAAAGATGGGTTTTAATCTTTGAATCTTGTGTTGGTTGTTGTGATCTTTTTGTTTCTTCATTTCTATCCTTATCTGTAATATTCGTTTCTCATCAGTTTAGTTTCCTCCTTTTTGTCTTGGAGAGTAGTAATTCTATTTTTTTAAAGAACGTTTTTAAAAAAGTATCTCCCTGTTACTCTGTTGTCATGATCCTTCTGTTTATCATATTTTCATTATATTTTAAGATTGTTATTGAAATCAGTAATTTGTTTTTGTTTTAATAATATATAATTTATGACATGCTATGAATATAAAGAGGTTATTAACACATTTAAGAGTTAAGTTGTACAATGGGGATACAATATGTGGATTTAAGAATGTAATAAAGGTCTTTTTACAGTAAATTGTTATTTGTTTGTGTGTTTTTTCATGCATTGAAAACGTCCAAAACCCTTGAAATGAGCTTCCCTTCAATTCCACCTTATTTTGTTGGCTTTCCACATGTATTATATTTGTACACATATGATAAACATATGTCTGGCTATCCCTCATACATAATATCTATTGTGGTGTGAAATATCTGGGTAGTTTGTTAGATAACAGCATATCACACTTGGTATAACATCTGTTGACAAGATGCAGAATATGTTGAAACTCGTAGCGTATCTTATGGCACAGCTCTAGACGCCTGCAGTAAATCACAGAGCATGCCATGAGTCAAGTTTACCTGGGGGAAAATATGCCCTGGAAGGGAGCTGCAATTGTGCATTTATTGTCCAATAATAAAACTGTGGTCCATAGGGTCCTTTATTAAAATTATACCGTTATATATTAGAGAGATCACGAGAAGACAAAGAAAATGAACTCGTTATCAAAACTCGAAAACAAAAAAGTATGAATACATGCCCTTTTAGGACTCCTGTAAACATTTTTATTTCAAATTAGAATCTTATTTCAAACTATCTATAGACCCTTTGGTTTATATTTTCAGGTGAATAACATGAGGGACCGAAAAAACTAGCACATGTCGATTGTGTGAACTCTTCGTGTAGCCTCCATGAAAACTGAAAACCTAAGTTGAAGTGAATGTGTGAGCGTTGGTGGTATAGTGGTGAGCATAGCTGCCTTCCAAGCAGTTGACCCGGGTTCGATTCCCGGCCAACGCAAAACTTTATGCGCTTTGAGATAGTTCAAACGCGCTTCACAATAAAACTGTATTATTATTCATACAATCAACATTACTGTTCTTCGAGGTATCTGTGTAATAATTTATCATATCATACAAACGTTAAGGATAATAATGTAAAGTATACAAGGTTTATACCGTTTGGAGTTGAGACTATGAGTTGAGTAAAAGTCTACGGTTGAATTTGAGACACAAAGGCTCCTAGATATTGAAGAACATTACTGCCACCCTACGGTGGACAAGGTAGGCTAGTTCAGGGTTCGTGACACCATACTGTGTGTGACACTACCTATTGCCTTCGGTAGTAGGCGCCGTGCGCCTGCTTATGGCTGAACCGTCTGCAAACTCAGGAATGTGCAGCGCAGGGATTTGTTGAGGCAGGGAATAGGTGCAGCTTCGTGAAAGTGTACATTGTGTTGATGGACCCGTAGCAATAGGCAGAGTACTTCTAGGTCTATCCACGCTGTTTGCATATCTGCATAGTTGTAGAAAAACTCCACTCTAGTCACGCTGGTGAACCTCAGAACTGTCGTAGACGTGGTCAGCCAGCAATCAGTTGGCGTGTCCAGACAAGCGGTTTGAACGACGGCTGCTGAGTCCTATGACTTCTCATCCAAAACCACTGCGTTACTCGCTAACAATTTAGTGTTTAAGTTGTTGTCTCTAATTCAAGCCTACGGTGAAAGTGAAAAACAGTACGGCTCCAAGATGTCTGTAGCGGGCTTCAAGAAGCAGTTTTATAAAGCCAGCCAGGTTAGCAAACAACTTTCCTCCTGTGTAACTGAAAGCTAGCTAGCTAGCATAGCTGATCGGATTAGCTAGCCAGTTTAATGCTGACTTTGTTGCTTTATTTGAAATCTAAATCAAAACTCTGGTCAGTTTATGTGTCTCTCTATTTGCACATATAGGCATGTTTAGCTAGTCGTATATGTAATTGTTACATTGGTTAGGGGGAACAAATAACGGATTCTAACTGTGAGTGAATTGCTAGCTAACTAGCTAGTCTACTAACATTGTTGCAGTAACTTTGTTTGTCAGTAAGTTTTAGCTACATTATGCAAGCCACAGTATGCTAACAGTATAACCTTTTGTATGATGTTACAGATTAGAATATCAGTTTTGTCTGTCTGTGGAACAATTGATAACTTGACAGTTCGCAACTAGCTAGGTTGCTGCCAAGTTATCTTTAAAACATTAGCATATGTTTAGCTTGTCGTCAAGGAAAACATTCCTGACAGGTACCATAGCTGCAGCTGGTAGCCTACAAACTTTGATGAGGAATAGTGCCTGTGTCCAATATGACAGTTGTCATTCAACACCCGCTGTGAGTGTGTAGGCCCACACAAAAACATTTAAATCTTGTACCCTGAGGATATCGTGTGTGTGTGTGTGTGAGAGAGAGAGTGTGAGATGATTATCTTTGGTGTGATTGCTTTAGAGGTGTGATTTCAGATTACAGTTTTACCTTGGGAATTTGCAGTGTAAAATTGCAGCGCAGAAATGTTTTTGATTTGTTTTTCTCAGCTTGAGCCCTGATCTCAAGTTCTGGTTGTTGATAATTAAAAGAGACTTTTGAGTCTGTCTCTTCCTGTCCCTGCTGATCTCAGCAGGAAAGACATTTTCTTTCTGCCCCAACTTCCTGCCAGGAACGGGCCCCAGTTCCCTGTTGGGAAGATAAAAAAGATAGGGCTATGGAGGAAAGAGTCTATCCAACTCTATGGTCGCAAGTACTACGGAAAATGGAGGGGGGGGTGTGTGTGTGTGTGTGTTTCATTGCGTTGTGTTGCGCAGAGCTAAAGAAGACGAACGAGGGAGAGCTCTCTCTAATTGGACTGCAATGCAGTTGTAGTTTCTTGCCAGAACTCCACGAGTCCAAAAATACTTGCCGTCAGCAAGAAATATGATGTCCTTCCCCAAGACACCACTGACACAAATAACACGCTTACTGAGAGTTTGCAGGTTGTAGTTTTGCAGTCACTTGCAACGGCGGTGTAGGAGATTGAACTTAATTGTAGGAATTGGTTTCATATGTGCTACTGCTCAGTTTCTCTTCTCTTCTGGAATGCAGGAAGCTGGCTTTAGAAGTGGATATCTGCAGATGCACCCCACACGCCCTTGCTTTCCAACTAACCCTTTTTCTTTCCCACTAAATGTCCAACATACTTGGAAAACGTTGGGCCTACACAAACACACACACACACACAATTATATAATCCACTGATATCTTATCCGATCGTCAATGTTAAAATGCGTATGGCTTCATATCATGCTTAGGCCATATCATGCTTAGGCCATATCATGCTTAGGCCATATCATACTTAGGCCATATCATACTTAGGCCATATCATGCTTAGGCCATATCATGCTTAGGCCATATCATGCTTAGGCCATATCATGCTTAGGCCATATCATACTTAGGCCATATCATACTTAGGCTTAGGCTTTGCACCATGTAGAGGGAAGTGGGATGGAATGTTAGAGGAAATGGTGGGTCAGAGTGGAGGCTGCAGGTGGCTGATCCTATCATATTCAACTCAGAGGAAGCGGTCAGCTGATGGATCATATGCAGCTCTAAAGGTTATGTTAACATATACAGTGGTATTACTGCTGCCTGCTGCTTACATAGTTACACACAGACAATTCAGCTTCATGCAATTAATATCCGTCAGTCAATGTAAGCTCATTTGCCGTCCATCTGACACACATGAATGTTGTAGTACTATCACTGAGTAGGCTGTTATTCATGTTACAAGAGACCTCACACTTTTACATTTACGGCATTTAGCAGACACCTTTATCCAAAGCGACTTACAACAAATACATTTGTTTAAGTAAGTGAATCATCAAAGTAATCAATGCTCACACCAGCGGCCGTTGGCAGTCGTAATGCCAGTAGGTTATTTATTTATTAGCAGGAGAGAACTTGTGCAGGGGGTAGTGGGGGTGAAGAAGAAAATGTAAAAAAAAAGAAAAATGTAAATGTCATTCAATACTTGCATTTACACTTACAGCATGCATTTCACAATACATATACTTTCACTACTTTCTCTCAAATGTATTTATTCCATAATCTCACATTCACTTTACATGATACACAGTGCCTTCGGAAAGTATTCAGACCCCTTCACTTTTTCCACATTTTGTTGTGTTATAGGCTCAATTTAAAATGGATTAAATTAAAAGAATTTGCCATCAATCCACACACAATACCGCAGAATGACAAAGCGAAAACAAGTTTTTTGACATTTCTGTAAATTTATTAAAATTGAAATACAGAAATACCTCATGTACATAAGTATTCAGAGCCTCTCCTATGACACTCTTAAAATGAGCTAAAATGCAAGGATAATAGTTCATGTAATTTTGGAATTAATATCTTTGTTTTTATAGGGTCTCTGATTTGCATAGGAATCAATTACACATGTATGTACATGTATGCAGACTTACAGCAGGCCTATAGTTCTTTCTTCTTCCTCTCAGCACATTTGACCAGCAAGGTTCCCTCAGGGTCCCTTTATATGTGAGGCCAATGTGAGACTGATGTCATGACCGGAGATTCAGGTGTCGTTTATTGAATGTGTTAGTTTCTATGGTATTGTTCGTAAGGAAGAGGCCTGGCAGCAGTTCCCCCCATTGTTAAGGAGGCAGCTGACTAACCATCACGCTGTCTCTCTCCCAATAAGACGACAATCACACCATTCTTTGTGTAAAAGGGATTCTATTTCCAGGCTGTGTGCTCTCTCTCTCTCTCTTTCTCTATCTAGGGGCTAGCCACGCATGTGGCCCTGTGAGCCTCTGCCTCACTGCATAACTGAGATGTGACTCCACTTCTTGTCATGAGAGACCCCACGTAACAGTTGTGGTTGGCAGAGGATTTGTTATTCCCCTTTGATGATCTTCATCAAGCTGTCTCAGCATGTTTTTTGTGTGTCTTCTTTCAGGAGCACTGTTTCATAGTTCAGACTTTTGTGATATGAGTGAACAGCTAACTGCTGCTGCTAACATTTTTGCTGTGTATCATGTTTAGTGGCCAGGGGCAGAGCTCAATGGCAACTAGGTTCTCTGACCTGTTGATGCAAATGAAACCATCTCATTTTCATGGACTAAGGAAGACACTGACTGAGTCTCTCAGCTAGGCCTACAGCTCTGGATGTGGTTGGCCTTTGTGCCTACACTCATTCCTCTGCATGAGTCACCTTCCCCTCTCCCTCTCCATCCCTGGACTTTCTCCCCCAGATCCTCTGTGGAAATAATGGTTATCCATTCTCTGGTTTACATATTAGAACAGCATGCATATGCATTATTATGGAAACGTGTCACAACCTGAATTCCTGGCCATTGTCAACGCCTCGGATCAGAAAATCAGTGTGTGTTGTTTTCTCAATAATAATTGTAACTGTGATGTGTAAGTCCATGATCGCTACACCATGTGAGTTTACACCTTAAAGCTTTGTTGCCTCAAATGTGTTTTCCATTAAAGGGCCACTTCCTGGCACAACGCACTAATTATGTCCTCCACAGGCTCCTGTCTGTAGTACACATGCCATGATCTCATTTGGGTTTTGATGAGTAGCAAAACTCGATGCGTGTTTGGAAGCCATAGGATAGATCTAGGTAGTCTATGACCAGGCCTAATGTCTTTTGAGCCGCAAGTTTAACTTTGTCTTCACTGTAGTTTGTTACTGACTGTTAAATAGGTTTGTGTGTGTGTCTTTACTTACGACCTGTCCTCCGTCCTTCAGGGTGTCGCGGTTTTCCTAATACCACAGTTTATTACTCTGACCTAATGGTAGCTGAGCCAACCCTTCCAGCAAGTGCCAAAGACTAGGCCTACAGTGTAAAATCCATGTGACACTACAAAAGGATCTTTAATTATTAAACAATCTTCTAGGACTCAGAAGAGGTTCAGGCTTCAGAAGAGGTAAAAAAACACACATAAAAAAACACATTTTTTAACATTTCAGATTTCCTTCATGTTTGGGAGGGTGAGTGTCGGAGAGCCCCCTCTCAGATTGGAATACAATTCCATAAGGCCTAAGAGGCCAGCGTCCACAGGCTAAATGTGGTGCCTTGGCACCGGCAGTGTCTGCTCTGCTGTAGAGACGTCTCTTTGTCCTCACAAGCTGTTGTTGTTCCCCTGTTCATAACTCAGTTAGACCTCCTCAGTCTCACATGTTCAGGACTGCAAGGGAGAGCATACTGTAATGTACTGTAGACCAAGGTGCTCCTCTAACGCAGGGCTAGAACGGGTTGAAGGCAGCGTTTTTGTCTCTCTTTAAGTGTGAAGGAGCGTAGCCTAAACAGAGAGAGTTGAGTACAGTCAGAGGGTGAGCTAAAAACATGTTGAATGTGTCTCGTACATTCCGTCATAAAAACACCACATGCTTTCAATTAACATGGAGGTTTACGTAATCTCAAAAACGTTGAATATTGTCGTTGTTGAAATAAACATTGCCAGAAAAGGGGGGAGAACAAAATGCGATCGTCTCCAGCGTTGTTTTGACAGATAGATAGATCATTACGAAGAAAAACAGTGACTCGTGTGACTGATGGCGCAACAACAACTGTGTTGATAGGCTGTCATGGTCTTACTTGGAAGCATGAATAAGGCTCAAGTTTTTCTTCTTCCCTGTTTCTCTCTCTGCTTTAGAATTTTACCGATCAATGTGGATGACTCTGGGTGACTCTGCCTGTTGGTTGAAGGCTAAAAGTGGAAATATGACATCAAATATTGTCGAAATAGTTTTGAGAGAGCAGACGTGACTTCAGTCAGTGCAACAGGGAGGGAGGGGGGGAGGGAGGGGTGGTGGGGGTGGGGTGAATTTGTTTAACACGTGTACAGTGCTAAAAGCACAGGGCTCATGGAGCAGTCTTTTTTCCACAGGGGGTAAGATAGTGGCAGAAGGAGTGTAAATGTGTAAATTGAGGGCGAGGGTGGCCTGCCAGCCTGCTGGCGCCCATGATTGAGATCAACCTGCAAGGTATCCCGTTTAGTGTTCACACCATGGGGAGGCTGGTGGAGGTAGACGTCTGTTTGATACCGTTCCTCATTCCGTGCCATGCCTTACAATGAGCTGACACCTCTGGGATGCATTCGTCAAGCTACAGTATAAGATCGTGACGTTGGATCTACTGATTTCCTTTGAAGAAACTGATTGATATTTGATATCTTCGGGCAGCGTCTGGTCCTTATTATTCATCCCAGGTCACTGTAAAGAATTTCCCCAGCGTCTGCACAGGATAGGGGCTGGGCCTCCAATGGTCAGCTCTGCTCTGCAGCTCACAGAGACTTAATATCCCCAATGGCGTCTGTGTTTCTGTTTGCTTATGTGTCCTTGAGTTTATCCGCGTGATAATGGAGAAGAACTCCCATAAAGTGTTTTGTCACGAGGTCTTGTTTCTCACAAGGCCTCCGTCCTGTAATCTGTGTGCTTTAGCCAACTCCTACTATTGTGATGTCATAAGTACAGCTATAGAGTTTGCTAAGTACGCAAGCTGGTTTGATAGCAGGCCAGCAGGATAGCAGGCCAGCTCCAGTTCAAAATGAAATGTTGCCATGTTAAAACCTGTGGTCCTCTGTGGCTCAGTTGGTAGAGCATGGCGCTAACAACGCTTAGGTTGTGGGTTAGGTTTTGATTCCCAACGGTTAGGTTTTGATTCCAGCTGGGACCACATATACTGAAATGTATGCACTCACTGCAATGTAAGTCGCTTTGGATAAAAGCATCAGCTAAATGGCATATATATATATATTAAAACCTAGACTTGTGTGCAAACTGAATTCTGCTCATGTTGTGCTTTCTCTACAATGAGCAGTGGAAAAGATTGAATAAACAACGTTAGTCCTGTGGTCTCTCTGATCCTCTCTCCTATGAACAGCATGTATTGTGTGGTGGTGACCCTCCCCTTCTCTCCCCCTCTCTGTAGATGGTTAGTGAGAAGGTCGGGGGTGCAGAGGGAACCAAACTGGACGATGACTTCAAAGATTTGGAACGGGTAAGAATACCTCCGTCTGGAAATTCCTTTGTATCTTTGCTGGCTCTCACAGCGTGGCGTTCTGACTTCACCACACAAGAGACACACACACACAGGACCTGGATCATGGCACTGATCGAGGACAAAAGGCAAAAACAGCAGCCTATGCTTGAATACATTTCTCATTATTCAGTACTGTATGGTATTGTAAGGCCTTATAATGCCACCACATTCACATACAGGTTCCATACAGGTAGATGGTCCCCGATGACACGAGTTTGAAGTAGGGACTGTTGCATCATGTTTTATGTAGCCGGGGAGTGCAGAGTCAGCTGTTAGTGAGCGGGCTCAGTTTGCAGGCTGTGTGCTATGTCAGTAGAGTAGGTGTGTGAAAGCCATCTGCGGAGACACGTAGGGCCTATACATGTAGACGCACACCTGCCCTTCCTGCCCGAAACAGCTGTCACGAGCACTCAGCTGTCACCAACCCCAATCTACACCAACAAGGAACCGGTTATTGCGCGTTTCACCACAATTTGCTCAGATAGAGGAAAACACACATCAGATCGCCTCTTTGAAAACACACATCAGATCGCCTCTTTGAAAACACACATCAGATCGCCTCTTTCCATAACCCATTACAAGCTTCATCGCAAAGGGATAGTCTTACAATGACTTAAAAAGGAATGTGTTCTGTTTGATCTCTGCTGGTGGTAGTGTTGTCTGTGTGAGGTTGTAGTCACTAGTGACTAGTCAGTGATGTCCCCCCCTGTGTTGTGTAGAAAGTCGATGTGACCAGTAAAGCTGTGGTGGAGGTGATCTCCAAAACCTCAGAGTACCTGCAGCCCAACCCAGGTGAGAAGATGGACCACCAACACACACTCTGGATGGACGACAGTCTCACCTTCAATTCAAATGAATGATAATTGTCTCATGAAGGGGGTGAAATTAAAATACCTTTTGTTTTATGTGGACTGAATAGACATGCCTTAACACATCTCTCCCCCTCTGTTTCTCCCTCAGCATCGCGGGCGAAGCTGTCCATGTTGAACACAATGTCTAAGATCCGTGGGCAGGTGAAGAACCCAGGCTACCCCCAGGCAGAGGGGCTGCTGGGAGAGTGCATGGTCAAGTACGGCCGGGACCTAGGGGAGGAAAACAACTTCGGTAGGGTGTGTGTGTGTGGGGGGGGGGGGTCTGTGTGTGTGTCTGTGTGTGTCGTGTGCATGTGCGTGTGTGTGCTGGATGGGCAGGGGGAGTGTGTCTGTCTCTCTGTGCTTGTGTTTGGAGGAATTGCACCTGTTGTGTTGGAGAGATGTGTTTCGTCTGTGTATATGGCTCTGTGAATGCGTCCTCCTTTTGCTGTGTTGCAGGTGGTGCTCTTTGTGACGCAGGTGAGACCATGAAGAGGCTGGCGGAGGTGAAAGACTCTCTAGACATTGATGTCAAACAGAACTTTATCGATCCATTACAAGGGCTGTGTGACAAGGACCTCAGAGAGATACAGGTATAACACACGCTCATGTCTGCTGCTGAAATTCATGTCAGACAAGGCATCCGGGGAAGAAAACTTTGTCACTGTCCTGTGTTTTACAAATGGACGACATTGATCCCCTCTGCACTCTTTCTTCTTCCATCGCCTCTTTCATTATCCCCATCTCTTCCTTCTCCCCCCTTTCTTTCTCTCTCCCTTCCTCCTCTCCCTTCCTCCTCTCCCTCCCTCCTCTCCCCCGCCCCCCGCCCCCAGCACCATCTGAAGAAGCTGGAAGGCAGGCGTCTGGACTACGACTACAAGAAGAAACGTCAGGGGAAGATCCCAGATGAGGAGGTCAGACAGGCACTGGAGAAGTTCCACGAGTCCAAGGAGGTGGCAGAGACCAGCATGTACAACCTGCTGGAGACTGATGTGAGTACCAGTTGCGTGTGGGTGTGCACGCGTGCGTGTGCATGTTAGTGTTGCACGCCGAACTGGTTCTACAAAGGTATCAAGATTCCCTGTTTTGAAAACAGTTCTATACTCAGAACATTTAGAACCCTTTATATATATATATGTGTGTGTGTGTGTGTGTGTGTGTATGTATATATATATATATATATATATATATATATATATATATATATATATATATATATATACCATAAATGCCTCACACAGTATTTACTTTGAGCTGTGCGGAATATTATCTTATAAGTGTGATTTGTCGATATGCTCACGGGGGGGAGGGGGGGAGGGGGGGCGGCAGTGCGCTCTGGCATGCTCTCTGCATGCATAGTGGGCGTGTGGCTGGGAAACACAACGCTGAACAAACGCACACGCGGCGTTGACAAGGAGAAGGATGGAAGCCGCATGTGTGGATGCTGGCCGTCCCCAGCTTGTTGATAAACAGGATGCCAGAAGTGAAATCTGGCGTTACTTTGCTTCTAGAGCCAACGATGACGGCGAGCCGACAGAAATCACGAAGCCTGTTTGTAAAACATGTTACAAGGCCGTGCAGTCAAAGGGAGGCAACACGTCACAGTTAGCCAAGCATCTTTCTGATAGGCATCCTGACCTCTTTCAAGGAGTTAAAATCACGACAGGTCAGCGAATAGGTCTGATGGCTAAGGATATGCTTACATACATGATTCAATAACATAACACGTTCAGGGATGGAAATTAAGTTCAGCATGTCCTCAAATATTCAGTCAAGCAAGCGAGTGAGTTTAAAAAAAACTCTCCTGGTGAACTGTGATCATGTGCCTTTGCCGGATGTTCCATCCCTGTTAGATTTAAAAATTAAATCTCAAGATTAGGCATACCATAAATTAGTGAAATATTCATGTCATTGAGATAAGACCTGGGCCTGTATTATGGCCAGATTGACAGATATATCCTTATATTTTCGGTTATATTGAATGAATGTAAACAAATATTTTGTGTTCACTCATTTGTTGTTGACCATAGTATATTAATATTAGTATACTAATTCAAATATCAGCTATCAAATCTAATTATGGATTCATTATCGTTTTTTTGGTTGCCATGGTATCGTTTAAGAATCGAAATCTTGACACTTAAGCTGGTATCGGTATCGAAGTCAACATTTGGTATCGGGACAGCACTAGTGTGTGTCTTTTTGAATGTCTCCCTGATGATGTCATTCAGAATGTAGTTAGGAATTCCCCCGTGATCATCTAGCTGAAGGTGATTATTTAATGACTTCATTACGCTGTGTTGCTCAGTTTTATTCCTCAGCGATGGCTTATCTGCTAGTTTCCTAAGGAGGACTAGTGCCATCTATGGGCTGGAAATCTCTCTGTTCCAACATTTACCTCCCTGGATAACAACCGTAACAATAGCATATTAAATAGGTAAACATGAGCTCCTATCTTTATTCATAGCCAGCTGGTTTAGAATATGTTTCCCATGGCCATGCCAGCCCTACCCATGGGCGTACGTTGTTGAGGGTGTATGTCAATACTGTGAATGCAGCTTTCTGTTTACACCATTGGACAGATTATTTATTAACCGGAATGTTAAACTTGTTATCCAGGGGAATGACACTGTGCGTGCTTACTCATGTGTGTATCAAGGTGACCATGGGCTGGGTTTGAGTGTGTATGTGTGTGTACAGTGCGTGTACAAGTAACCTGTGTGTGTGTGTGTTACAGATAGCGCAAGTGAGCCAGCTGTGTCTGGTGTGTACACTTGTGCACTAAGTAACCTGTGTGTGTGTGTGTTACAGATAGAGCAGGTGAGCCAGCTGTGTCTGGTGTGTACACTTGTGCACTAAGTAACCTGTGTGTGTGTGTGTGTGTGTGTGTGTTACAGATAGAGCAGGTGAGCCAGCTGTCGTCTCTGGTGGAGTCTCAGCTGCAGTACCACAGGCAGGCCGTACAGATCCTGGAGGAGCTCTCAGACAAACTCAGGGACAGGTACCCAACCCTAACCCTAACCGTAGGCCACTTAGATATTCTATAAAGTGTGTTCTTAGGTGCCCTCAAAGCTAATTGATTGATTGATTGATTGATTGATCGATTGGCATGAATACAAATGTAGTCCCAGCCTCCTAAAGCCAAGTCACTGGAGAAACTCAGGGACAGATCCAGGGACAGATCCAGGGACAGATACAGGGACAGATACAGGGACAGATCCAGGGACAGATACAGGGACCCACTGGCTGAGTCCCACAGCCCTTGACTTTTCTCTGTGAAGCCTCATTTGATTCATTCCATTTGACCTGTCTTGCACGAGATCAGCACAAACTCAACAACTATTTGCACATAGTGACAATTGCATTGGAGACAGATTATCAATATTAGATATGCTTTGCTATAAACAAAATACAGAGAACAGGTTCCTGCCCAACCTTCGGAAAACTGTGGAAACTGATATTGTTATGGATCTATACAGATACAGGGACACACTGGCTCAGTCCTACAGCCTTTTACCTTCAGTGATTTTATCTCACTGTGTCCTCCTGTGCTCTGAAAAACTATTTAGAAGCGAATGTAGCCCCAGCCCCTCACAACACCCCCTGTAACAGCTGATGGAGGATCAGATTACCCTGCCTGACCCCAATTCAACCTATCTGACCCTTTATCAGTGGATTACAGGCAGGCAAGTTCCACCCTCTCCTAGTCACAACCAGCCCGGAGGGCCACACCATATCTGTGTCACTGTGTCCCTGTGGTTGAACATGGGGGGCATCAAAGGGGCAATCAGAGAACTTGAATCCGTTCGCACACTGCTTGACCTCCAATAGCAGTGAATGAGTTGTTCCTTGTATAACATTTATATCAGTCTGTAGCTTTCTCACCAATTCGCCATCTGGTACTCAGAGTCCGTCAGTCTACTGCTACTTGTAGAGGGTAGTGAAGTATAGTCCATTGTGTTCTCTGGAGCTGCAGTACTGCTCCAGCCTAACTGTCTGTCTCTCTCTCTCTCCCCCACCCTCTCTCTCTCGCCCCCTCCCTCCCTCTCCCCCTCCCTCTGTAGGATGAGTGAGGCCCAGACTCGACCACGTCGTGAGTTCACGCCCAAACCCAAGCCCGTCTTTGATTTTGGAGATAACGACCAATCAAATGGTGGCTACACATCTTCGGTTGTCCCGCCCCCCTCACACAACTCAGGTGAGAGGCGGCTCTCGCATCCTTATTTCACTTCTGTAGCCTTTAGACTGGTTCCTTTTGAGTTTGGCGTGTGTGTGTGTGTGTGCGTGCGTGCGTGCGTGCGTCATACGATGAGTGGTGTGCGTGTGCATCTCTGTGTACCTTTAGTGTGTGTGTGTGTGTGTCTGTGTCTGTGTCTGTAGTGTGCGTGTGCGTGCACACACACACCGAGTAAACAGGAGGGGGGGTTCAGCTGTCAGGTGGTTGCTCCGGTCTCCAGTTGACCTTGTTCTTCTTTTCCTGTGACTTCATCAGAGCCGTCTTTCCTCCCCGCCAGATTGTCATTTCGGAAGTCCAGATTGCGTGAGTCAGAGAGTGTGTTGGTGTCGGGCTGGTGGACGAGCCACCTGTGTGAAATGGTCGACATAATCCAAAATGTGTCATATCAACAAGCTCTCTTGATTGCCTAGCAAATCTTTGTTGTAGATGTTCACTAAACTTTTTTGGGGGGGAACTCATGACTCTCCATTTAGTTTGGACGTCTGAATAGTGTTAATTTAAGCTCAGAGCTTTTTGATTGACACGGCCTAACCTACTGTGCTGAATGCGGACTCCCTTTGCAGTGGTACACACACACACACACACACACACACACAAAGCCCCTGTAACTCCCCCCGTTGTTTCTCAACTCTGATTCATGGAATTGGTCCTATAGGTTGATTGGGATGTGGGATGTGTTGCACAATGGTGTAAAAGTCAGTAGTAAATCCCTCCCCATATTCTCTGTGCTGTGATGTGCCAACAGCCTGTGGGGTGAACTGATACAATGAGGAAATTGTTTGGGGACAAAAGTGTGTGTGTGTCGCTCGCTGTCTGAGCTCAGTGGGAGATGGATAGAGAGTAATGGAGAAACACTGGGTCACAGGGTGTGGTTTTACTCACATGGTGGTCTCACTGGGATGGGGGACATTGTCAGGAGTGTGTCGTTGCCATGGGATCACTACTGATGTGTGCACTGTGCTTTGGCGCTTGCACACTCACTCACGTCTGTAACACTAACACCGTGTGAGGCTTCAGTGTGTTTGGTCTTGCAGCCATGCAGAGTGCTTAACCACAGGGCTGACACTGCTCCAGCTCTGTCTGTGTCATGGGAGGGAGGGAGGGAGGGAAGAAAGAAAGAAGGGGGAGGTAGAGGGGCTGGGACTGCTAGTATGATGTTCACTAATTTAAACATTCACTTTTTCCTCTCTCTCTCTCTCTCTCTCTCTCTCTCTCTCTCTCTCTCTCTCTTTCTCTCTCTCTCTCTCTCTCTCTCTCTCTCTCTCCTGTCTGTCGTCCAGCTTCAGAACAGCCATGTGCTAAGGCCTTGTACGACTTTGACCCAGAGAACGAGGGAGAGCTGGGTTTCCGCGAGGGCGACATCATCACCCTGACCAATCAGATCGACGAGAACTGGTACGAGGGCATGCTGCGCGGCCAATCAGGATTCTTCCCTCTCAACTACGTGGAAGTGGTCACTCCCCTGTCACACTAGAGTTTGTTGCCTAGAGAGAGGGGCGGGGGTGGGAGGGGGGGAGGAATTAAGAGAGGGAGAGACAGAAACAGAGAGGGAAAGAGAGAGAGAGAGAGGGAACAAGGAGCCAGTGGGACAGATCCTAGAGTCTTCATCCTCATCATCATCACCATCATCACAGACGTACCTGTACTCTTTGGCACTTTGTCATCTGGACTTTCGAAAGGAGGGAAATTGGAAGATGTTGGCTTCTCACATTCCAGTTCAGAAAAGGAAAGAATTGAATATAATCCCCCCACCCCCCTCCCTCCCGCACATGGAAAAAGGAAGACAGGAAGACGGATAGATACAGAATGTTACCCAAACGAATGAAACAAACAAAAATCCTGACTGGCTGTAAATGTTCAAGAGTAATGTGCACCTTCAACCACAGATACCCTTGTAGAAAAGAGAGGATTTGAATTAAATCTCTAGTCAGAGTTGATTTATTTAATGGTAAGCAGAATACATGTACAGAACATCTGTAGTTAAACTGGTTATTTTAACTCTGTAAAAGTTTATAGCCATGATTGTATGTCTTATTGTATCTCAAAACTGCAGCCAATTGTCAAAGTAACGTTTAGTCACTTACTAAGTTTCTTTAAAGCCTGACTAGCCAAACATAGACGGAAAATAAGCATGGACTTGGCTGAATGCCTTCCTTATATCCAAGGAATCCACACTTGACAGTACAGTGATTGAAATGGTAGATTCTGACTGGACTTCATCTCTTGGTGCCCCCTGCTGGCCAGGCTGAGACTACCATTCTCCTCAGTGAACAACAAATGCCTTGTAGTCGTGATGTACAGTATTTACATACAGTATTTACTGTCGGTTCATGGACTCCAGCATAGAGCATCATGCCCTGTCCTCCAGCAGTCAACGCTCTCTCGACCTTAGCCCCAGGCAAGCACACAAGGCCTCAGACAGTGTTTTATTTGTTACCGTATTTGATTTCAGCCTTGTGATATACATTTGTATGTGTAGTGCATGAGCACAATTGTTAGATTGCTCCTCGGTCCTCCAATGAGATGCCGTGTGTGTAGGGGACTCACTCCAGTGGGAGGTGCACTCCACTGTGGGGGGTGGGGGGGGGGGGGGGGGGGTTACTGACACAAGCAGGAGAGACTGAAGCCCCTATAGACACACCAGACACTAACATTTCACCTTTTTAAAGACGTGCTTTTCCCTAGGGGTTCTCGATACATAGTGTCATTAGTAAGATATGAGGCCTGTTAGCTTTAGTGCTCCTGATGTGTCTGTTGTCAAATCTGTCCAATACAGGAAACAGCCAAAAATGCATGATTTTAAAATGGAATGTGTGGTTAATGAACCATGATGTGGCAGCGATATCGTGAGAAGGGGAGGTTTTTTTTTTTTTACGTATGTCACCGTGACGACTCATCTTCTCCATAGAAACCCAGCTCGACCCCCTTAAGCGCGTGTGTATGTCCTTGTGCCTCAATAGAGGACGCTGCTGGCGGCATCCTGTGTCTCACGTGCACCTTGGTGTGTGAGTGTTTTCGTGTACAATGTGTGTGTGTGTGTGTGCGTGTGTGTATGTGTGTATGAGACTGTGAACCTCTCTCGTGTCAGTACATAGACCACATTTAACGATATTCATATGTGTGTGTGTTTACTTCTTCATATGTTATGAAACTCCTCCCAGGGACTCTTGGTAGGAGGGGCTGGGGTAGACAGGACTTTGTTTGTATGTTCCTGGACTCGACGGCAGAGGGAGTCTCGTCGTGAGAACATGAGGGAAAGGTTGGATACTGGTTGTTGATGCAGAAGAGGACAAAAAGGGAAAATGGGATCATATATGGCAAGAGGTCCTCTGGTTTTATCTGTGTGATGGTTCTCCTGTGAACAGCCCTTACTACCCAGATTCTTATTTACGTCCAGTCGAGAAACGATGTCTGATGGCCGACAGGCAAGGTTGAATCTGTCACTCAAATCTCTTTATCAGAGCTACAAGCCCCCCCCAGAATTGTAAGTTGTCTGTTGCACAGGACTCATATTGAGTGACATTTACCTCTCCCTTCAATGTACGAGTCCAGGTTATTTACAGTGGTCATGAGTTTCAACTACTCCTCTCTCCTCCAGCCTGCTGTCTGTCTGTCTGTCTGTCTGTCTGTCTGTCTACCACTCTGCTCTGTCACAGCAGCACCCTCACTCCGGGGTTGAAGCCCTCTCCGTTTACAGACTTGGTCATAGTTCATTTTAATGACACTGAACCTTTAAAGAGCATCTTGGTGCTGACTGGATCACACACCATGAAGAGTCAAAAAAGATAGTAGAGTTCATTGTTAGGGGGTGCTTCAGTGCCTTTGGAAAAGGAAAGAGGGAAAGACTAATACAAAAACCAAAATAACCAAGCTACTTTTTATGGTCATGAATTTCTGTACCAACCGTATGGTTCTTTGTTCATTTCCAGCCTTGGCACTTGGTGTGTTCAGATGTCTGCATGTGTGCCCATGTGCCTTTTGTGACACTACGTTGTTTTTTTTGTTTTTTTTAAAAGGGTTTTTTCTGTCTAATCCATACCAGTACCAGAATCATCTTTTGAACTTGAAAAAAATAAATAATTCTGGCACTCAATAGTATTATTTTTTATATACAAAACCTTTTTAAATTAATCTTTGCATGTAGCTCTCTATTCAATACCCTGTAAATGTATGTCTTAGTTGAACTTTTCTTTTTACTTTTGGTATGTCATGAGTACAAAACCTAACCGCAATATATTGTCATGTATTATCAATATATTTGTACTTGCTTGTCGTCCCCCCTTCTCCCTTCATTGAATAAATAAATGGAGAAAATACCTTTTCCCTGTGGTGTTTAATAAATGGAGTCAGTTGTTCTTTTATTTATTTCATGAGTTGCACCTGGATTTGATGATCAGTTAGAAATCGTATGGAAGGCAAAGCATTTATGCAGAGCTTCATACGAGAGGCTGAGTCTGGTCCAAACCAACACACCAGGGGTCAATCTCAAAAGCCTTTCCTCGGTTCCTCACGTCCTCCCCCTCGTCTCACTCTTAAAAAACATTTTTGAGGACCCTCCCCTCTGGCCATCTCCAATGTGCTTTGAGGAGGCGAGAGGATGTGGTCCTCTGTGGCTCAGTTGGTAGAGCATGGCGCTAACAACGCTACGGTTGTGGGTTTGAACCACATACAGTCATGAGAAAAAGTTAGGACACCCCCCAAAATATTAAGTTATTCTCTTAAAAATATGGACATATCAATATGTTATCTTCTTTCTAACAATGTCTATAGATAAAGGGGATGTAATTGAACAAAAAACTATGAAAATGTAACTTTGTAATCATTTATTTAACGAAAAATTAACAATAATGCCAATTCCTACTGAGGAAAAAGTTAGGACACCCTATGCCCTAATAGCTAGTATTGCCCCCCTTGGCTGAAATAACCTCAATTAGACGTTTCTTATAACTGTCTACAGGTCTCTGACATCAATTGGGAGAAAGTTTTTCCCACTCCTCCTTGCAGAATTCTTTCAGCTGTGTGATGTTTGAGGGGTGTCTTGCATGCACAGCCAGTTTCAAATCAATCCACAGCATCTCAATAAGATTAAGATCCGGGCTTTGACTTGACCATTCCAGAACTCTCAATTTATTTTTCTTGAGCCATTCCTTGGTAGATTTACTGAAATGTTTTGGGTCATTGTCATGTTGCATGGTCCACATCTGCTTCAGCTTCAACTTTCGAACAGATGGTCTCACATTTTCCTCAAGCACTCTCTGATACAATACAAAATTCATAGTGGATTCTATGATGGTGAGCTGACCAGGCCCTGCTGCAGAAAAGCAGCCCCAAACCATGACATTTCCACCCCCATGCTTCACAGTTGGTATGAGGTTCTTGTTCTCAAATGCTGTCTTGGTTTTGCGCCAAACATGTTTACTCTTACTGTGCCCAAATAGTTCAACTTTGGATTCATCTGTCCAAAGCACATTGTTCCAGAAGTTCTGGTCTTTCTCTAGGTGTTCTCTGGCAAACTTTAGTCTTGCCCTGATGTTTTTTTTTGACAGCAGGGGTTTCCTCCTTGCACACCTCCCATGTAATGCAAACTTGTTCAGTCTCTTTCTTATGGTGGATGCATGTACTTTGACATCAATTGTGGCAAGAGATACCTGTAGGTCTCGTGATGACATTCTGGGATTGTTGGAGACTTCTTTAAGCATCTTTCGGTCAGCTCTTATGCTGAACTTGCTTGGGCGGCCTGACCTGGCCATGTTGGTGGTGGTTTTAAATGTTCTCCACTTGTAAATTATTTTCCGGACAGTGGAATGGCCAATTTCGAATAGTTTGGAGATCTTTTTATATCCCTTCCCAGACTCATATGCATCTACAATTTTTCTTCTGAAGGCCTCAGAGAGCTCTTTTGATCTCGCCATGGTGATGCAACTCACTTCAACAATCAAGAGCAAACCAAACTAAATATCTGAGGCTTAAATAGGACAGGCTCCTCCAAAATCCTCTGTAACGATGTTCTAATCATTTGCACCTGATGTGGTGCTCTTTATTATAATTTTAGGCATTTTAAGTGGAACTAAATGTGGGGGTGTCCTAACTTTTTCCTCACAAGAAGATTGCATTTCTATTAATTACATTTTACCAATCATTTTTTAAATAATTTGTTTCAGTTGTATTTGTTTAGTTATATTACCTACATTTTTCAATATTGTTCAAATGAATATCAAATGCCCATATGTTTGAATATGTTGAAGAAGACAAAGGTTTTCATAGGGTGTCCTAATTTTTTCTCATGACTGTACACTGAAAAATGAAGGAAAGACTTAAGATTCACCTCTCATGTGTTTGTCCCCCAAATTCACCCCTGGTCATAGCATCATGCTCTTCCCCCTGCCTTGACCTGACACCATTCTTGAGCATCATGGTGTAGTCTTGACTAGTACATTATTGGTATTTTTAATAATGATTTTTAGTAAAAAGAAGACAGAGAGAGAGACCTGAGGTAAATAGTTCCAGTGTGTGTTTTAATATTTCAGGTAATCAGCAGGTCAAAGGCATTGTTCACTGTTCATAGTTCATACTTCCACAAGTCACACACCACAGTTATGATAAATACAGCACAGGAATATAAGGAGGAAGAGGATGGTCCTTATTTTCCCATGTCAACTTCTGTAACAGCCCACAGGCTGACATCTAACACCTGCAAACAGACAGACAGATGCTGCTAGGAAGGTCACATTCACATCACACACGTCCTACCAGAACTGGGTTCCAAAAATATATGTGAAATGATTTCAGATACTTAAGTTTGCTGTGCTTGATTGAGTTTGCCTGGCAGAATGTAACCAATGGAATAGTCCAAAAGGTGGCACCCCATCTGGCACCCCAGGCAGGCTCAAGAAAACGCTCAAAAGTATTTCAAATGCTTTTCGACCCAGGTCTGCATCCTACTGTACAAACGTTGTCAGTGACAAGCTACCGACCTCAGTCAGAAAGGCCATAGAGGGCAGGTACACTTGCCCCTCTGGAGTTGTCTCATCCACAAGGCAAGGTTAGAGAATGTCTGTGTCCAAGCCAGGCCAGAGGACGGAGAGACTCCCAGTCAAAGGCCAGTGCATGCATACACGCACACGCACGCACACACGCACACACACACACACACAGAGTGTCTGTGTTTGAGATTCTGTACAGATCAGCAGATCTTCACAATGCCTGAAGAAGCATTTCACCTATCAATTTGCTATGGTGATCCGATTTGTGTCTCAAACACACACACACACACTCCAACACACACACACACACACACTCGCTGGCTCAGTTTGTGATGCTCAGCTGGCTGTAGACGTGCTCCAGGATCTGGGAGTAGGCCTGGTCTTTGGGAGCATGGCCACTCAGTGAGCCCTGGGGGAGAGGGAAAAACAGGTGAGGTGGAAATCTCTGAATGAATGACAGAAAATGGCAGACAAACATACATCTGTCTGTGCTGTGCTGTGCTGTGCTGGCTCGGATATCTTCCTTTCCAATTGTCCTTTCCAGCCCTTTCCAGCCCTGCTTCGCTGTTCCCACTATGGTTGATGATTAACCAGGCCAGTACAGC
This sequence comes from Argentina silus, assembly GCF_951799395.1. Taxonomy (NCBI): domain Eukaryota; kingdom Metazoa; phylum Chordata; class Actinopteri; order Argentiniformes; family Argentinidae; genus Argentina; species Argentina silus. Next base: position 4,192,591 of record NC_139660.1, on the reverse strand, counting down.
ACAGCTGGCCTCAATTTAGTCCTGTAGTGTGAATTAGAGTTTACAATAGCATGCAGTTCCTGTTTCTGTGAAAGGCTGAAAGGTGTGATCAAACCTTGATTTTGGCGATCATCGTGGTATCGGGACACCAAAACTGATTGAACTGCACCAGGTCAGGGGCTGCCCTGTAGAAGTCTACTAGCAGCATCTGTGGGTGCCACAACAGAGAGTATAAACACCTTGTGACCCAATGGTGAACCAACAGAGAAAGCTAAGAGCGAGGGCAGCATGTGCCACTCAAACACAGTGTCCATCAGAGAGAATTATAATCGCTTTAGAATAGCGGCTGGTGGGGAGCTTAGGGACACAGCACACTCAGCAGATATCACATAACCGCAAGGTTCGATTCCGACCCTCGACATATCTTGCACGTCTCCGTCCTCTCTCTCACCCATCCTTCCTGTCAGTCTCTCTACCGTCTCTACAATCTCTCCACTGTCTCTCTAGAAACGTCTACGTTTAGAGTAGTGTCTGGTGACACACAGAGGCTTACGGTACCATCTCATTCAGGACGTCGCTGGTCAGGAAGTTGTCTTGCACGTAGGTCACCTCCACCGCCACAGGAATGCCGTAGTCGTTTGGCCGTTGCTGTGGGTAGACGAGCGACCATCAATCATGACACAGCACTTTTCCTTGACTTTAGCGAAGAACAAAAGGGCAGGGATCTTCAACTCCTGTCCCAGAGGGATACAGGATGTGCAGGTTTTGCTTTCAGCCCAGCAGCACTGGTGGTCTGATTCAACTCATGGTGGTTGAGACCGACGGGTTGAGATTCCGGTGTGTCACCGTCAGTCAGTCAGTCAGTGCTAGCCTGGAACAACAGCCTGCACAGCCTATAACACCGTCCAGGGCTGGAGCTGAAGACCCATATCTCAAGAGGCCTCAGTTACTCACTGCACGTACCTCTGGTGGTGGCACTACCCAGAAAGGTGTGATGGTGGAAGCCACGCCCTGGTTGCCATGGTAATAGGGGCCTGAAGAAATAGGAACGACAGTCAGCCTTTCAGAGTAGGTCAAAGATGCACCTAGCGCCAGAGTGGTAGTTCTAGTGTGACACATGTGTACTGAGTCACAGGGCTCAGACGCCCATGCCCCATGCCCCAGGGCCCAGCCCCATTACCCAGGCCCCAGGCTCATGCCCCAGCCACAGCCCCATGCCCCAGGCCCCGGCCCCAGCCCCAGCACTAACCACAGATGATGCCAAGGCAGGGCTGGAAACCATTGCTGCTCCCCTGAAGCCTCAGCTGGTGGTCCATCTGGGAGTCGATGTCCTGCAGGGACGGAAGGGCAGGACCCCGTGGGTGACTATGGTACCAGCCCACCAATGACAGCCCTCGCATGAACAGATTCTGACAGATCTGAAAGGTCATTGGAAGACAAGATTAGTGTTGGCACCTCATGTGAACCATTGATACAATGGAAATGAAATGAGTGGGTTGTCTCATGAGAAGACCTTTATTGTAAGCCTGGCAGTTTTAAAGGATTTACTCACCTCTTCCTCAACAGCAGAGGCAGAATCTCTGTCGCCCAATCTTGTACGGCAGGGAAAGGCTCTTAAAACCGTCAGTACTGGGAAAGAGGAAAGAGGAAAGAGGACAACACAAAGAGTCAGCAACTTCAACTTCATACATGTTTAAGAAAGTTCCTTCGCTGTCGGAGTCTACCAGTGCAATGTCCTGTTCATGACATCATTCAGTATATTTCCCTACTTCTGAGCGAACTACTCACGTTGCGTGTTTGTGTCCCATCGTCCCCCAAGATATCCCACCACTTCACTGGTGGTCAGGTGACAGTGGAAATCCTAAAGTAGGGGCGATATTATGTGACTTTCCCCTCCAATACAACTTTAAACAAACACCTCTTACACCAACGGCAGAGTGCAATAATAATGACATTCCACTGACCCAGTTTACTTTGTTTTACTTACTATTTATACTGTAAATTGTGTCATGTCTATTGTCTTATGGGTCCAACAATCGTCACTGTCCAACTGTCTCACTTATCTTGTCCTATGTCACTTATTGTCTTGTCCTTATTTCATTGCACTACTGCGTATTTGTATTTTGTATGCTGCATTGTCATGGAACCGAGCCCAAGACTTTTACTCCCTGCACTTGTGTATGAGACGTAACAATAAACCTGAAACTTGAAACTTGAAACTTGAAACAATACAACACACTTCAATCCAAACTCTGTTGTTATTCATTCATATTTTTCCACGTAATACCACGACTACGACGGTGACGTGTTGTTACCATGAGCAGCAGCACGTTGCTGGACACGGCTACGTTGAAAGGCTGGAACCTGTTGATGGCTGAAAAGGCTGAGAGCTCCACGAGCGTGTGTGGATCCCTGTGGACGCAAACGTTGCATTAGTGTTAACAAAACAGGGCTTCGTTCAACAGCTCAAAGGTTGTGCATTATTAATAATATAATCATATATTTATAACAATATCTATTTTATCCAAAGCGACTTATATTGCAGTGAGTGCATACATTTCGGTATATATGCTCTACCAACTGAGCCACAGAGGACCACAAACATTTCTATAGCTTACAATAAGCATTGTCACCAGTCACTTTCTTTACAGTTGGATGAGTAACACTGAGTAGTAGTGAGTCCCCTCTGGCATTTGAACCCACAAACTCACATTCCCTGGCCCATTTCCCTAACCATTACACCATGCTACTGTTAAAGAACAACTTGTTTTACATGCTATGACAGTTGTCAAAGTGTCATAAAAAATGTATACAGTGGCTACAATCTTACTGTCCTCACTGTTCTGTACTTTCATAATACATACTTTGTGTTGCGTAATACCGACATGTGGGCAAATGAATGACAGTACCTGGCAGCGTCCCTGGTGCCCAAAGTGCAGTATCTGACAGGAATTCTCTCTCTGTCCCCTTTCCTCGGCAACAGGCTGATATCTGTGGTGACAACTTCAGTTACATCACTTTACCACCCAAAACTAGTGGAACATGATGAGATGGCGCAGGTGTATTATTCCAAGACTTTGATTGGATAAGAAGGTCACATGGGCTGTCTCACCGTGCAGCTCAGGTTTGGTCTTTCTGTTCTTCTCCTCCGTCTGGACCGCGGTCTTCCCCTCTTCCTCCTCCTCGTCTCCCATCTCGTCATCCTCCCCCTCACTCGCCAGGCTCTGACGTCACAGGAAAAAAAGTCAAAGAAAAAAAAGAAAAATGTCAAATTAAAACTTAGTTTTTATACCAACAATATCCTCCCTACAGTTCCTCACCATCAATCAATCAAGTTTATTTGTATCGCGCTTTTTGCATAGACAAATGTCACAAAGGGCTTCACAACTAAATAATTCTAAACAATATAAACAATAAATACAATACAAACAACATGATCTAACACCAAATCAGAGACCCCTAGGAGTACGCCAAGGAAAAACCTGTCCCAAACCTGTCCCAAACTTCTCCCTTATCACCCCTTCCTTTTGATCCTCCTCTCTCTTCCCGAGAAACACTTCATTTCAACACTTGTTTCCTCCCACCACTCCTGTCCCCTCCCTCCCCTCTCCTCCCCTCCCCTCCTCACCAAGTCTGCGCTGGGCTGGTACTTGTGCAGCCAGCTGGTCTTGTACTGCACCAGCTTCTGGCCCCTGTAGCGCACTGAGGCCCATCCACAGCCTGACTTCTTGGCAGGGTTGACCAGGCGCTTGCAGTGTGTGGCCCAGGCGCTGGGGGAGTTGAAGATCTGTCCCGTCTCTACCCAACGGATCTTCCCATCGTTCAGCAGGTCTCCAACAAACTTCTTACCCTGGGGGGCAAAGAAAGGGGGGGGGGGAGAGAGAGAGAGAGGGGGGAGAGAGATGCACGCTTTATAAACTGCTTTCTGGTGGGAAATAATGGTAAGTGTGATGATCATACTGGTAGTATAAGTATAAGGTGAGTTCTCCCATCCCTCCGTCCAAAGTAAAGCACTTTAAGACCTTGTAAAAGCTCTATAAATGCAACCCATTAATATATCATTAGCAGGTGTGACAGTGTTATGACAGTGTTATTACCAGGTAGTGTATGGACAGCACTCCATCACCCGGCTCCACCAGACCGTCCTTGAGGAGCACACGCAGGGTGATGCCTCGTCTTGTCAACAGGGAGCCACGGCCCGAGGGAGTCCTCAGGTCTGCCTCCTCTCCTCCGCTCAGCTCCTCCTCCTCTTCCTCTCCTCCCTCCTCCACCACCTGTGGAGACGAGGGCGGCTCTGAGTCTGAGGACACACACACACACACACGCACACACACACACACACACGCACACGCACACACACGCACACATATAATTGTGTACAAATCTCAGAATCAAAATCTCAAACTGATTGTTAAGGCAGGCTACCCTGACCTTGACATGAGATGGGTAACCTAATAGGATTGCCATAAGCGCAGAAAAAGTTATTTCATACAACAAATCATTCCATATATTTTGGAGGTGATAACACCATAGGGTCAGGTAGCCACTCACATAAATCTGTCACTTGAATCGCAGTTCAAATGGACTAATTTCTAAAATTACAGCTATCATAGAGTACTGGAGGTAGGCTTTAATTAGTCCCACTTAATTGGGATAATTTGTGATGGCTCCAATTAATGCTACTGTAAGAAACCCGTCAGTCCTATAGGCTTGTGTAGGAACCCTCCCAAAGCAGAACAAATTCCATGGGGACATTTAAAACACTGAATTAATATAATTTGCTATTTTATTAATTACCATTATGAAATAAGATTAAATGCTGTTGAGCTTTGTTTTCCTCATCCCATTAGGTAATCTGCATTTCTCCGCAACGCGCGGCCTGGTGCTCAGGATTAATTTCACCCAGTATTATAATTAAAATCACTATTTTATCATTCTCACCCATTTCTCTCAAAGCGTCGAGAGCGGCTTTATTTCCAACTTCGTCAAAAGGCTTTCTTTTCGGGGTAGTTTACTTTAAAGCGATGCTTAGAATAGATTACATAAATACACTTCGCCACACTGGCCTCGGCTATTATTCAAAAACATAAAATGAAGGCGTCTGTGTCTGCAGTGTAGTTTCCTTGTTGTGTTGCTTTAATGTCAATTCCCCTCCCCTTTCTTTCTCCCTCTCCCGTCCTTGTCACTCTCCCCTTGAAGACTATACGTTTTTGTCCTATTCTGTATTGTCCCAAGTGCCAACCATTTTTCCACACGATATCGAAATAGACATCGGAATAGATATTAATATGAATGGGTGATTATATGATATTGAATCAGAGATCATCTGTTTATCAATTCCTGCTTCCGGAAAGATCTACTAGTGTCGCTCAGTGCTTTGAGCCAGCCGCTACAATGTTGCTTCTGGCATGCAAAATGGAAAGAATGCGAGCGTATAATGTTCATATAGGACTACCAAAACAAACCGTTGCAAACCAATAATTTGTGAGTTCGTTTTAGCCCCTTCCAAAGCCCGATCCCTCAGCCCTCCGACCACCACTCTGCCTACATATCACCAGTGAGAATCTTCTCCTCTCCCACGTTCGCCTCGCGCGAGGTTCCTTTATCTCTGAAAGAGCAAATTAATGAAACGAGTCCTGAGGAGGGCAGCAAACCTCCGCTTTCTGGCCAGGGAGGTGCGCTGATGTAGCAATACTGTAGAAAAGGAACTACATTGCGTTAGTCCACATTCAACTAGACAAACAACGTTTTTGATTGTGTCTGGAATATATAATTGACTCCAATGTTCTGATGTTGTGAAGATACTATGGATGATAAATGTCGCAAAAAGTTCTTTGTGAAAACGTCAGAGGGCTGGAAAATTGGGAATGCCCGCTGTATACCATTGGCTGTATACAGACCAATCAGCGTTGAGCATGCCGTGCGTTAGGCGCAACAGTCGACAGGTCAATACACCTGTCTCGGTACAGGCAACGGGGCTGGAGAGCTAAAATAATCTTGGCACAGGTACATATAGGGCTTTTCCAAATCACACTCGGATCTATTAATAGTGACTCTCTGAAGGGGATTTTTCCTCTTCTTAAAAAAAAAGAAAAGAAATCCAGTCCTCCAAGTATTGCCAAATAACTTTACTACAAGAGCGGGGAATCAAATCACTGTCCCGAACTCCGCGTCGAGGAGCGCGCCGATGGCAGCCTCAAAACGACCTGGGCGACCGCGGGCACAGCTTCCACACTGCTACTACGAAGGATACCTGGAGAAGAGATCGTTCAAAGACAAGGTAAAAGATGTAGGATTTGTGGTTGATTTAGTTTTCCTTGATAGTAACAGCGTTTTCTTGCTGTCATTACAGTCTTGCCTGGCTGATAGTTGCCTGTTTTTTTGCAGTTTACTACACAATGTTTAGGCCTTAATAAATGCTTTCCTTATTGTATTGTTATTATGCATTTACTCATATATTCAATACATTGGGTGGCTATTACTGTCACCTAAGCAATGTAATTATTTTCATTTCATATTTGTATCATTGCCTAACGATTCGTTTTGCTATTTGATAGTATCCACACGTCTCATACTACAATTTGTGAAAATATCTTCGCAAATAAGATTAGCCTATAACAGTATTATAGGCCAACTTTATAAGGAAGAGGGATCTGTTCTTGTTGCTGTTGTGTACTTGTAGACTGTCTGGAACGGCTATTCGGTCTGGATGATTGTCAGTTCACTGATGTCAGGAATGCCATTAAGCCACAGCCCCAGTAGAACAATTACTAGTGGAACAAGATAAGACTTTACTTTTTAGATTTCCATTTGTCATTGTAATACAGGCCCATTCCTCAGGAGTT
>NC_139660.1:4068267-4178267 GCF_951799395.1 Argentina silus | reverse complement strand
ATTTGGTTCCATCCACCGTAAGAGGGAAGTCATTTAACACTCATACATTAATTGACTGTTTGTTCTTCCACTCAGTCATTTCAGAGGAGCTCAAGCTGAAGTTGGAGAAGAGGCTGAAGTTGGAGAAGTGAATCATCTGTACATCAGTCATCATAAGAAAAACAAATCTAAGCTAGGACTTTTTTTTTTCTTTTTTTTATTTACAGTTGAGAAACTGTACAGGGGGGTAGTTGGGATGAAGAGGTCTTTAGGAGGGACAGTCAAGATGTAGCCTGAATAGGTAGAAGTTGCCCCTGAGCCTTTGACCACTGACACAGGGTCAGATATTTCATTCCTCTAATGGTTTAGGCCAGGGGTTGGATAACCTGATCCTAGATCTGTTGTGAAAGGCAGCTTCTTCCTCTATAGCCAAAGCCTCTGTGAGCTGGTTCAGCATTTGTCCTCTTGGCTGAGTCTCTCCCTGATCCCCTCTCGAGCTGTCAGCTCAGGCCAACAGAAGATTAACGTTGTATTGATTCCTCCTCGCAGGAACGCCTCACTCAAACTACACTAGCAAATTAACCGACTGTAAATCGACATGTAAATGTCACATTATCACCACCTTTGAGTTGTTGTTGTTGTTGTTGTTGCATATTTTGCACATTTACTCAAAAGTGAAAACCTTGATCTTATATAACTCAAATACAGTGTCAAATATTTTTCTATACCTGTCAGTGTTGTCTTTATAGTTTTGTATGTTTAGCATTTTTTCTGAAACATTTTTAGATTTGCACAGGGACCATTATATTTGTCTCATCTCTTGGACTAAGACAGCTGTGTCATGTCTGTACCATGGGAGGCTAGTGGAGGTAGAAATCAGAGGACAGGCTCATTGTAATGCATGGAATGGAATGGAAGCACACGTTTGATACCATTCCTGATTCCATTCCATGCATTACAAAGAGCCCGTCCTCCGATTTCTACCTCCACTCCTGTGGTCTTTACTGTATGTCAGAATGAAGCTAATGTATTACTGTCTCTTAATGTGTCCTCAGCGAAATAAAAGTAATCACAAGGAACGTATCCTGTTTGTTATATTGTAATGTGGAACAACTGACAAACCCCCAACATGGACATCTGTGCAGGATTCTTCAATGTGGTATCAGAGACTGGCCTTGTGCCTTATTTGTCTCTGCTTGTGAAATTGACCTCACAAAAGGAGTCTTCATTCTCCTTGGGGTATTTTCCTCTTGTCCTTGTGTTGAACAGACTGACAGGAATAAATACACAAGGGCTGTCTTACCGCTTTATAAGCACAGTGTGACAGATTCTGACATACTGTAGTGGAAAAATGAAAGGTACCTATTTACATTGTGACACGTCATCGTTATTGAAATTAAGTTAAAAACTCTCGACTTGAAGCTTTAAAGCATTGCAGGTTATATTCATAAGATGCATACAGTACCAGCGACATGACAACGTAAGACTCTATTTAACATAATGGCACCCCAGGCAGCACTGAACTCAGACACCATGTATGACATTAATAAGGACTGTTGTTGCCGTTGGTAACACTCGACAAGGGCAACCACATCTCAGAATTCTCCTTCTCATCCAGGAAAGTCCCCCGCTCAAAAAATAGCTTCTCAGTTCAGGTGAAACAGTCACAAGTGGGGTGGACACACACATAGATATGTTACAGTGCATTACAGACATACAGTCAGATCCAGACCCTGTGACTCCTGCTCCCAAACACAACCAGGACCTGATAATCAAGCAGTCCTGTGGTTCTTAGTCCCCCCCTGTCTCCACTGGTCCACACACCCGCTGGCTGGCGAAGTAGAATTCAATACATTCCTTGTGTAGCATATTGTTTATATACAGTAGTGACTATAAGCAGGTCATTTCGCTACGTTATTTGGGTTATACAGGTGCATGAGGTGACAGTGTACTGAGAGACATGTAGATTAGGTAGAGGCAGAGGATGAACAGAGGAACATTCAGCAGATGACAACTGTACTACAAGTTATTTGGACTTCTACTGTTATTAGTTGCATTCAGGGGTCTTTGTCTGTTGCATTGCAATGTTAACAGTAACATGACATGCTCCTAACACTAATGGGTCGCCATCGTCAGGCCTTTTAGTAATTCTATGAGTGAAGGGACGACGTAAAGATTCGGTCCGGTGTGAGTTTTGGACACTGATGAGGGCACCTCTGGAAGGCACAGGGAGTGATCTAAGGGAGATGAGGCGGAGCAGAAGGACCCCTCGTCCGAGGCTGGCTGGCTGGCTGGGGACAGGCATGGTGGGAGCAGTGGTGGCATTGAGGCGGGCAGCGGCCGCTGCTGCAGGGCTGGGGACCGATGTGTCCCGTCCTGGCAGCGCCACAGCCAAAGTCGGGTAAAGTTCTGCAGCGGTTCTGGTCGGGGGGCCCTGGTGGGTCTAGGTGAGGCTGGCGTTGGAGCTGCTGGTACCGCTGTTCTTCCTCTGCCCGCTCGCCACCGCGCTGGGCACCTGCAGACCCGTCTGCACAGAGAAAGTCCCGTTCCATACCTGAAGGGGGCAGCAGAGCACATGGGATAAACTGAGACCGCAGGTTTTTCACTGAGACAGTGGTTTTTCTAAACCCACCAAAAGCCGAAGGCTTTTAGACACAAACATAATAAAAGTCTCCTATAAAAAATGTAAATAAACTCGACTCAGCATTTGGGTGAGACATTGTGGCTGTCTGAATGTGGCCTATGTTGTTTGCACGCTGTGTTACTTGTGGCTAATGGAGCCTATGTCTCTCACCGAGAAGGCTGGAACGACAGGCTGCTGGAACTTGGCTCTGAAGGTGTGCATCAGCTGCTTGGTTCTGGCGTTGTAGAAGGACAGCGCACCTGGACGGAGAGGGGAAAGTCACAAAGGTTCAGATCAGGATATAAGTCTGGATCTAGATCAGTACATCAGCGCCTTAACAGAGGGGAGAGTGCAGGCTGTAGTCATGCCCCATGTGAACACAGTTCATTTGCTGGCAGAACACATTGCTGATCCTGGAATTAATCAACCCCCTCCAGTGGCCTGAAAAGCAGTGTACAGCCTGGTCCCTGGGGTGTGGGTGGGGGAATTGGGAGCTGAGCAGAAGAAACATTTCTGCAGTATAGTGTGTGTGTGTGTGTGTGTGTGTGTGTGTGTGTGTGTGTGTGTGTGTGTGTGTGTGTGTGCGTGCGTCCGTGCGTGCTTGCGTGTGTCTCACTCACCTTCCTCATAGTTGCAGTAGACTCCTATGCGGTCTGGGATGGCACAGTCCAGGGTGCGGGCCTTGTTGTTGTGTTTGGCTGTGAGGCTCTGCTGCAGCCAGTTGTTCAGGTGGATACACCAGGACGCGTTGGTCTTGCCCAGCTGGTCAAAGCGGCCCAGGTTGCGCAGGGCCACGCCCACGGCGAAGGCCTTGCTCTCCTTGTCGAACCGCACCTCCCAGTACTGCTGCCCCGCGTCGATCATGGTGTCTCCTAGGTTACGGAGAGAGAAATCAGCAGTCATGACAACGATTATCTCTCGTCTTTCAGTGTCTGGAGTCAAGTGTTGTTTAGTAAGTGCTGCAGCTACATATGTTGAAATCCACCGGTTTATATGAAGTAAATATCTACATTGAACAACCCTTCTGGCCTCTGTTCGTCTGTCCACTCACCCAGCACAGTGTAGGACTCAGCAGTGAACCTGTCTCGGCCGACCCGGGCGGAGGGGGTTCTCTTAGGGGACATCATGGCTGTCCTGAGGGAGAAGGAGAGGGAGAGTCAGGGGATCCCATTATAAAAAAGATCATTTTTATAGATTGTCTAGAGTCAGTTTCATCCATTCCTAGTCCTGGGGACCCAACAGGTTTGCTGAGTTTTGTCCTACCCCAGTGCTAACATACCTAATTCACACCTAACCATAGATTTGATGAGCCTCAAAGCCCTGTGGGGCAATTGCTGTGTTACCTAACATCAGGTTAGCATAGCCATGCTTTGAGCGTTTATCCAAAAAATGGTCAACTAACTATGCTAAGCTAGCTGACACACCAATAGCCTCTGTAGTTCCCCCAGGAGCAGGACTGTAGAAACCCTGGTCTCGGGGCCAGACAGACCTGGCAGGGGAGTGCATGGGAGAGTTGGTCCTGTTCTTCTCCTTGCGGATGTCCTGGATCTTGGATCCCCCGCTGCTGTCCCACTCCACACTCAGGTCCTCCACCTTCAGGTTCTGATGGGACGAGCCCCCGTCCAGTTTGAACAGGAAAGCTACAGGGAAATATGGGGACAAGCATGAATTCTTCTTATCACACATGGCTCTGTCTCAACTGAAACTGTATTTCCCATACGTAGCGCACTACTTTCACCAGAGCCCTATGTAGTAGTTTAGAGTGCACTGGGATCTGGTCCAAAGTAGTGAACTACACGTGAACTAGGGGTGTGATTTGTGGTTTGACACAGTAGTCAACTCACCGTGTGTTTCCAGCGTCACGGGTTCAGAGAACTCCCCCGCTACGGCTTTGTTACACGCCTTCACACGGAAGGTTATGTAGCGTGTGTTGAAACAAAGCCCTGAAAATAACAACATGATGAGCGACGTGTTCGTGAACGTGACGACTCTTAAGGTAAACAAACGACTCCCTGGCTGTGACACATGAAAACGTACCTACGTTGTCTTGTTACAGTAAAGGTTGACTGACTATTCAATTGAAAAACCACAACGTTGCTGACTATGTCCTCTCCACCTGTCCACTCCCCTCTTACCTGTGAGGGTGTACTCCATCTCTTTGACGCCCTCCACCACCATCCAGGGGTAGTCCTCGCGGGCGCGTGGCGGCCCCTCGTGATTGGTCCGACGGTGCTCCAGGTCGTAGTGGTCTATTTTGGAGTCAGGTTCCGGAAGAGTCCAAATGACTGTCACCGTGTTGTCACACACCTGGCAGTCTGATACCTGGATCTCTGGAGTGGCAGGCACTGGGAGGATGAGAAAGATTGAGTTTGTGACACACACACACACACACACACACACACACACACACACACACACACTGTGAGGGGGATATGTACTGGGTGCCAACAAAAGGGACATTGTCACTACTATCCACATGCCAGCATGTTCACAATCACATTGATCTTTTACTATGAAACAGCATTACTGTTTGGACGTGTGAGTCAAAACCAGGTGATTTCAAACTGTGAGACGGCATTATTGTATGGACCTCAAACCAGGCGATTTAAAAACCAGAAGACAGACACATCGCCACAGACTGACCTGGCAGGAACTTGATAGCCTGCAGCAGCTCCTTCTCTTGGGTGAAGTCCACCATCATGTGACTCATGCTGTCACTGGCTTTAGCCTTCAGTGACAAACGAAAGGCTGGGGCCATTGTTACGCTGCCCTCCCACAAACAAAGGCACACACAGAGTGAGACACACACACACACACACACACACACACACACACACACACACACACACACACACACACACACAATTATTAAACTCACTGACGGAAGGGCCGAAAGGACAAATTAGTTTGTGAGTGTACTAACTAACCCCCTCACACGGAGCTATGACACGACACTACTTTCTCCGCTACCACGCAGGAAGGGTATTCATGAAAAGACACACAGGTAACTGAGAAGCTACAGTGAGCGGCCAGATAAAGGAAAAGAACACGTCCCCGCGAAGGACTGACACCTGATGAGGACAGAGAGGACAGACGAGAGGCACAGGACTCTCAAGTTGAGATGAGATTCACACTGCTTTCATAAGCGTAGGCGTTGAGGTGTGTGTGTGTGTGTGTGCTAGGGAGTGGACGCTTTCGAGTGTACACTTTGTTTGAGTGCATGTGTGGTGAACAGATGGTTTTAAGAGAGAGCTAAAGGAGACACAGAGAGAAATGGACAGCAGCCGTGTACAATACCTATCCTTAATGTCTTTGGCCGCCTGGAGAGAAGCAGAGGAGGAAAGGAAAAGGGAAAGAAGGAGAGAGGAGACACGGACCGAGAGAAAACTGAGTTGCAGGCAGAACATCGTTACGATAAAAACATCACATCTGTAACACAGTGGAGACACATAACGATCAACAAAAACTGCTTTACAAAAGATGCACATAAAAGAAATGGAGAAACAAGTAGTTAAAACAATAGTGACAAAGGTATGCCTTATAAGGATCACCTTAACCGCCACGGACCATTACTGATATTTACGGATATTTTCAACAAATACGGTTTCAACGAGTACAGATATCGCATATAAAACAAAAGGCATCCTTGCTTTGAGTTGAGAGTAAAACTAAGCTGTTACCTGTGTGAAGCCATCTGTTTCAGAGGAGCAGAGCGTCTGATTGGCCAGCTCCAACAGCTCCTCAGAACTTTCCAGGGCTTTGGAGCAGGCACCCAGCTGACTCTGAAGGGAGCAGTAGGATATACACAATCAGTCAACTGAATAGTCAGTCGATCTCTACTGTAAATCCGGCTTCAACGCCCCCTTGTTTCTCTGTAATGCAGTGTAATCCTTGGAACCACGTGAGACGCGAGGCAATTTCCGCTCAGATGAAGTGAGCTTCAACAGACCTGTAGCTCGTAAGTGCGGCTGGCCCTCTCCTGTTTGATGCGTGTGACCATGCCCTCCTTCAGCTCGTCCAGGACAGAGTGCAGTGAGCTGAACTCTGACTCCAGATCCTCCTGGACACGGCCAGAGTTCCCCTGGGGTCAACAGGAAAGGAGGAGGTCAACAATATAGAAGCATCGCTGCGATTGGCTGAATCAGTTGATTGACAGACATTTGACCTGGCTATAGCATGCGTATCATATTAAGTTCTTACAACCATATTAGGTCTGACTGCTGTCTGTTGTGTTTCAATTAACCGATTGGCTGATTGTGCACAGTCAGGACTATACCTCCAGATTTTCCAGACTCTGTTTCAGACAGCAGATGAAGTTCTGGATCTCCTCATTCTTCAGGGCCAAGGTGGTGGTGATCTTCCGAAGCGATTCCTTTGGCAGTGCACGTATACAAATTATTAAATAATCGACTGCAGTAGCATCTGCCTAATAATAGCCTATTAATCCCAAAAGTATTGGTTCTATATTGCGTCTATAATTTTGTTAAAGATAGAATACATAGAATGTGTACACCTCAACAAACACATCAGCACATCAGCAATAACTACATAAAAATGCATAATAAATGGTATAGTCCCTTGGATCTCTTGGTGGTCATTTCAATCTTTTGTGTAAATTGTGACCAGGGCGGGCATCTTGCTCCATAGCCGGAAGGATGCGCCCTCATTTATAATTCAATAACTCAGCAGCAGAGGTTTAACGCTTCGCATACTATGGGAATATAGTGAAGAAAACGGTTGAATCTTTCTGCATCAGTCTATAGCCATAGTATACTTAAGTCTTAAATAATATAAATTAAAAAGAAAATACATAGGTGGCCTGGTTTAATAAGACCTCACAGCTATGACAATTATGCCATTTCACAGTCCCACGCCCGTCAGGTCATTTCATACACTCCAAGAGGCATTCATGCTCCATGACGCGAGATGAGCTTTACACCAGGCCCAAATGGAGATATTAACGGGACATTTCCCGCTTGGATGGCTTGGGTGGTGGCGACCTACTATTCCGCTAAAAAAAAACTATAAGTGGAATGCTGAGAATGTTTGCTGGTATACGTACAGAAGTTGAATCAATAATGATCTATTCTGGGACCTGTCACGGCCAGATGCAGTTTTTCTCACTACCAGCTGGCTGTCTTGGCGATAACTGCAAATCGTTGAGGGATAGGCTTAGCTTGGCTGTCAACGCGCAATTATGAAAATGTAGCCTTGAACTTCTATTCATAAGTCATTTCAAGGGTAGCTTAGTAAAAGGACAAGCGGCAAGCACATCATGTAAAGCAGCAACAAAGTCTCCTTCCTCCCCTTCGCTACTCCTCTCCTTTCTTTGTACGCCCTGCAAGCGCGATAAACATCAAACACCGGTTCGGCCAGTTCCATCTTACCTTTTGATCTCCCATTTTGCCGGTCCCAACGAACCGGTTCTGGAGTCTTACGAATTGCAAAATGCGTTTTTTCACGTCCCCTCGTTTTGGCGTATTTGCACCACACAGATTACTGGGCTGGTACTGATGCTGCTGGAGTGCATTGCATCTTTCGTCCAACGCCTAGGGCCGATGTATGTTTTGCGCATGCGGAAGGGGAGAACCCTGGGTAATGAAGTTTCTACGAGGAGCCTCCTGGGCAAGGTTTGGGTGTGCGCATTCCTTTATGTGTAGTCTTCTAAGATCATTAGATAGGTAACTACATGCACAACGGTATTACCTCCACTATTCGGATTCTCAAACGCTGAGACAATGCTTTTTCTTTATTTTGTATTGAACAATAACACAAAATACAAAAACGGAAAAAGACAAGAGTACATTCAACTTAATGTAGACAAAGATGTTACATGTCAAAAGAAAATTGTCCAATAAAAGTTTTATGGTACGTACTGCTTTTTTGGTTTTTACATTACTGATGGCAATGCATAGGCTAGCCCACAACTAGTGACATTCTAAGTTTCTGAGCCTACTTTCAACCTGTCTGAACTGAGGCCTGTCAAAATTAAATTGCAGCGCTTGCACTATGGTTGTGGTCTCAGCAAGCCTAGGCCAACTGTTCGGTTGACAATTGACCCATTTGTTTAGCTAGATTTTCTTGCTATGAAAAGTGAAGCATTTTGTCCAAACTGTGTTTTCCAAGACCACATCATAGTTTACCTAGTGTCTTTAAAGCTTTTCACTGTCATATTGGCAAATTGCAACAGTTAGGTTGTTCATTATGTTCTAAAAAATGTATTGTCTGAAGTCCGTTCATGTTGTTATGTTCCGTCAGATCAAACACTTTGCATGGTTATTTAGAACTTAGTTTTGTTTTCACAGGAAGTGAAACGCATATTATAGTAAAGGAGATATATTGTAGTGGCAAGATGAACTGTAACACTTCACAAACCACACAGCCATCGGAAAACCCGAGTGTTGTTTCTGCAAGAAATGTTCACAGTTTGGCCACAAACAGACAGTGTGCCCTTATGCTGTACTCAGACCAGAACTTTTAGGAAATTGTTGACTATAACAATCTCAAGACTTTGTGGGGGATCAACTGTTGTTTTTTTTAGTTGTTTTTTTTAACATACCTCAACAATAATACCTAACATAAGTCAACAGACATGTTTCACTGTCTTTGAGGTAATCTGTGGCATCCCCCAACACCCCCCACTCACTCAACCTGCGCTTGGCTTCAACATACGGTAAATGTTAAACCTCTGCTTCCACCCACTCACAGTCCTTCCTCCTCACATTCGCGAAGGGAGCTATGACAGGGTGCAGCTAAGAAGCCCACCTTTGAGACAATAGAATGGACATCGGCAGCAAAGTGACACTCTTTCTGTTTCTTACAGGTAGGACTACTGTATTTTGTTCTTCAACACAAGCAGATTCTAATTTCTCTATTTAATATGAAGCCCCTTTAGAAAGCATGCCCATGTGGGGCATCTGATTTACATACAGCGTGTGCAGAGGTGTCAGCTTATTTCAACTTCTGTTCAATGCACTATTTTTAACTGATATCTCAACTGCCTATATATATGTGGGTGAATATGTTCATACTAAACAAAAAGAACACAATATTAATATGGACCATTGTAATGAAGAGTACTGTAGCATTTCCAAACTGTCAAACCAAGTGTCTCTGATGGTTTTGTGACATATTATTCTTTACATGTATACTCGTTGGTAGAGTGTTGTCACTTTGTATTACTTATTATTTCATTGATCCCAAAACATTTCACTCTGTCTATTACAACTGTACGCGATGTAAGTGACAAATAACATTTGATTTGATTTGATTTTGATTTGATAACTCAAGAGGGCCTGTCTAGTTTTGTGCAGAGTGCCGACGCTGGACTAACAAGCATATGAGTTTACATTTACATTTATGGAATTTAGCAGACGCCTTTATCCAAAGCGACTTACAACAAATACATTTGTTTAAGTAAGTGAATCATCTATCCAACAGTCATCATAAGACAAAGTAATCAATGCTCACACCAGGGGCCATTGGCAGTTGTAATGCCAGAAGCCTTTTTTTAAATATATTAACAGGAGAGAACTTGTACAGGGGGGTAGTGGGGGTGAAGAGGTCTCTAGGGTATGGGGTAGGGTTAGTACGGGGGGGTAGTGGGGGTGAAGAGGTCTCTAGGGTATGGGGTAGGGTTAGTACGGGGGGTAGTGGGCGTGAAGAGGTCTCTAGGGTATGGGGTAGGGTTAGTACAGGGGGGGTAGTTGGGGTGAAGAGGTCTTGTAGGAGGGACTGTTAAGATGTAGCCTGAAGAGATGGGTTTTCAATCTACGGCGGAATATGAGTGTGTTACTGTGTGACTGAGCTGTATCAGTGAACTACAGTATGCTTACATGATGAGTATTCAGATTCATGCTGAGTATCCTGATTCATGATGAGTATCCTGATTCATGATGAGTATTCTGGTTCATGCTGAGTATTCTAATTCATGATGAGTATTCTGATTCACGATGAGTATTCTGATTCATGATGAGTATTCTGATTCATGATGAGTATTCTGATTCATGATGAGTATTCAGGACAAGAACACAGTCCTGCTGCATGCTGATGTCTAAAGCCTAAACCAGTATACCACAGCTGCATAGAAGCTACATTTATGCACTGAAATTATAATGCAATCATGCGTCATAATATGGTCCTTTGTTTTGGACTTTCTCTGGACTTTTCTCTGCATTTTCACACCCTCTCCTTTGCTCTAAATCAACCACATTGACCGGCAGTTTATCAATCACCTTATTCCATTGTAGTTTGTGATATTTGTGATTGTAATACCTTCCTCTGTCCTGCCCAACAACTCCCTGGGGACAACAGCAATGGTGGCTCTGTCGACAAGCACTCTCATCTTGGATCAACCCCCGAGTACTGTGGGAGCTCCTCTCGGCTCTTCCCTGACCCTCAACTGCAGTTTTAAACCCTATGCCCAAGTCCGTGTGAAATGGATGTTCAAGCCTACTAGCCACTCAAATGGCAGCCCTGAGGAAATCAAGAACCATGTGCCCAAAAACAGGACTTGGTCCACGCTAGCTCTTAGAAATGTTACATACAATGACAGTGGGTGGTACTTTTGCAACGTCACCGTCGAGATTCCCTTCGTGAAAAAAGAATGCAGCAATGGAACTCATGTTAACATATGTAAGTAGCAATATAATCAATTTCCGTAACCTGCACAATGTCCCTGTGAAATTGTCATTAGGATCATAACTCAAAGGTGTAATTATTCTCTCTCCATAACAGTGGGGATTCTGCCCTTCATCCCGTCTCCTTTCCCTCTTACCACAGTAACTCCCTCTCCCCCAGATGGAAATGGGCGTTTAACCTGGGGGCTGTGGTTAGCAGTGGGAGCAGCGGGTGTTGTCCTTGTCCTATTGGCAGTGGCCACCTTCATCTTCAGACGAAGGGGATACAGGAGCAGAGGTAGAACACTGCTCATGACACGGCTTTCTCTCGGATGTGTGTGTTATGAATGCTTACATACTTTGTACCGCTTTCCTTTCAACTTTTTGATGATGACCTTCTAATGTAGAGAAGACTAATTTGAGGAGATAACAACAAGATCATCTGCAACAGATGAAAGAACTCTGTAATGAAGATAAGCATCACTTCACTGCAGTGGAAAAGAAAGCAGTGAGAAAACAACTAACCCCCCTTTTGCATTCATTTATAGAGCAGCTCTCTCGCTCAGAGTCAAGCCTGCCCATCTTACGGCCCTGAGTGTATTCTGAAAGAGTGTGCAGGTGGTGTGTGGTTAGAGATAGAGTGGGGAAGACATCGGAAGATTACATGATTCTGTGTCAGTCTGACTGGTGTCTGAATGTGGTTACAGCATAGACGTCTGCAGCTTTTTAAATTGCATCATATCCTTCTGGCCAACTTTTAACACCCCTGAGACAGTGTCACTAACAGAACGTGGACAATAAAATGTAAATACTTGCGGTAGTTATATACTATTTAATAAATTGGTTTCTATTTTTGTGTATTTCTAGAGAATCCTATCTATGCGAACACACGTCCACCAAAGAGACCTGCTGTAAAACAGCCCTCTCCACGTCCAGGGATTCAGATGGACAACAAGAAGATGATACCTCCTACAAAACACCTGAATACCCCAGCCCCATCCAGTGGACAGCTCAGGACCCCAACCCCATCCAGGGGATACCACACGACCCCAACCCCATCCAGTGGACAGCTCAGGACCCCAACCCCATCCAGGGGATACCACACGACCCCAACCCCATCCAGTGGACAGCTCAGGACCCCAAGCCCATCCAGGGGATACCACACGACCCCAACCCCATCCAGTGGACAGCTCAGGACCCCAACCCCATCCAGGGGACAGCTCAGGACCCCAACCCCATCCAGAGGCCATGACGGCAAATGGAGACCAAAATATTGAACTTTTTATAATTCCTATGATGTTTTATCCTCTCCTCACACATAGAAATCGAGTTGACACGTATCTCGACATGTGATTGTATCTCTTGCTTTTACCTTAAATGACATTACTTTGTACTTTTTGGTTGGGTTATTGTAATTTTTCTCCACTAGATGGCATGCCATTGTACTGCATTGGGCAATTGGGAGGAGAACATTTTGTTTGGTTTTCTATAAGGTGTACATTATATATTTCTAAGGGTTTTTTCGTACATAGGCCTTTTTTTGTAATTAGGTAATTGTATATGCTGAATTAATCTAAAATGTTGTACTTGCTATTTTTGAGTGCTAGCCTACTTGAAATTCTTGCATCGCATTATTATATCGAAATGTAGAGTAGAATAGAAGAGAATAGACCCTAACCCTAACCCTGCATTATGCCTTGAATAACAAAAAATATATTAATGAATAATAAATATCCGAATTGATTATAAACCTGTTCCCCTGTTCAATCCTGTTCACACACGGTTCCAGACAAGTTAATTTCAGGGAGCACAATTTAAAGTATTATGACCACTGCGTTATATTGTCCACAGTGGGCAATGTTTGAAATAGAAAAACAGTTGTCACGTGATATGCTTACCAGTCTCAGCGATTGGCTCCCGGCCAGCCAGGTACTTGTCGGTGGAAGAAACCAACCAGCACGAGATTACCGCAATCTCTCTGTCTGCTGTTGGACGACGCTACAGGTGGAGAAGGAAGAATAATGCTCGTGCCAGTGGAAGACTTTGGTCAATTTCTAACGGAATAGAGTGAGACTAACCCCGTGAAAGGTAAATCGTGTATTGGTCTTTGAACTTTCGAACACAATTCACTGCAGTCTGATCGAATGTGTTTAGCTGTAACGTTGCGTGGGACAGTATTAAGCTGTGGCTTCGGGACAGTTCACTCATTCTAGCGCAGACCGACTACGCGATGTTTTGACTTTTTCGATGGTTCTCTCTGGTCTATCCTGATATAATCCTGATATATCCTAATAATTGTTCTTACTATAGGTAAATAATTACAGTAACGCAATCTCGATATTCACCTGAGTTTTTCAGGTGGCCTACAGGAGATCAGAAAGTACTGCTTGTCTTGTCAATAAATCAGATGTATGGACATACAGCTCATCCACCCAAATTGATCAGCAGGTCAGATATTCAACTGAGATATGATGACAAGATGATGTCTTTTAATTGGATGATGATCATTAATTTTCACTAAGTCTGTTGTTGTCATGTCGAATATCAAGACAACCTGAAAATGATTACATTTCTAACCCAAGTTTCAAATCCATGTGCAGACCACTGTCTAACTTTAAACTGTCAAACATGTTTATATTCGTGTCACTGAACATTGTGGTGTGTTATTGACACATGCATTTGTAGCCGGTGGGAGTAATGTATCTAATCCCATTGTGATTGGTGCATGATGCTGCTTTACATGCTTAGGGGCAGATTACATTGGTTTCAATGCACTGAATCAATATGTATTGATTCTACCAACCTTTGACACAGATGGTGGATGAGTGAATTGGGCAGAGTGAGTCTGTCTGATTATACCGGTGCCTAAGTGGGACCTGCTGTAGAGGAGACCGAGGACTAATAATAGGGGTCAGTTGTAATACCCTGCTTTTCTCCAATCAGAAACAAACTAGAGAGATGAAGCTCACTCAGTACATGCACAGTGAGGTTTTCTTGCTGCATGAACATGCCAAATATCTCACCATCTGCAGGTTTTATTGGGAAAAGTCGTTTTTGAGGGGAAAATGCAACTTTACATTTGTATGTTTTTAATCCCCTCCAGGGATTAAATATCCATTTTATATATATATACAGTACCAGTCAAAAGTTTGGACACACCTTGCCAAGAGTGTGCAAAGCTGTCATCAAAGCAAAAGGTGGCTACTTTGAAGAATCTAAAATATAAAACATATTCTGGTTTGTTTTTTTATGTAAACTTTTATGTTTACCACATAATTCCATATGTGTTCCTTCATAGTTTTGATGTCTTCAGTATTAATCTACAATGTCGAAAATAATAAAAATAAAGAAAAACCATTGAATGAGAAGGTGTGTCCAAACTTTTGACTGGTACTGTATATACATACATACACACACACACACACACACACACAAATTAACGGGTTGATGAAGACAAGCGTTGTTATTGGCCGAGAGGTGTTTGAATGTCCCTGTTATGTTGGCTGAACGTTGACACGGTTGACTTGGGTCAATGTTTTTGTATCTTGTTAGCACGTGAGGTTTTGTCGCGGCTCTTAGGTTCGGGGGAGATTGTAATGCAATGTTACCGCAATTTCCACTAAGCCAAGCAGCTATAAAATGGAAACTAGCGATTTTACCTTTTAAGATGGTATTAATTGTACAAATCTTTTCATAGACTTGGGATTGTAGAGTGCAAATAAAGTTGTCAACGGGTATTGTCGGAGTACGATCAGTTGCCATTTTGACCTAGAGACCATTACAGAGCCGTACAATGCCTCTAGTTCTACTAATTCGATGTCTCTACACTGACTGGGAAGACGTAGAACATTTTCGCAGCTAAATTAGTTTATTTGGTGTATTTTGTAGGTGTTACAATTGACCCCATCCAATGTTACAGCTGTAACATCTGAATTTTGGGGTGTGATCAAACCGTCCTCTATGGAGACTTATAAGTCTCCATAGACTTATATATATATATATATATATATATATATATATATATATATATATATATATATATATATATATATATATATATATAAAAATGACTTGTCTCGGTTGACTGGTGTCTGAGTAATAGAGTTAATTGCAAGAATTGGTACAATTGCCCCCGGTCTCCGCTATGTGTCTGAGCTGGCTTGGGATGGGTGTTTCTTTTCCATGGGACTGTATTTGAGTCTGACTCTGTGAGATTTGAGGGAGTTCATATTGACTTCTATCTCCTGGCTCCTGCTGAGACTTGCCCATGTGTACCCAGCCAAGTTAAGCATGCTCCTCTGATTGGGCTACATTTGTTAGGCCAGGGGTACGTCATTGAAAGAATAGGTTGTTAAATGTCGGTACACAGGCTTTTGTATACAACCCATTGCCAAAACAAGGTAAGCAGGTAACTTTGACAGTATTAGTGGTTAGATTTGTATGTCAAACCATTCATAAACATGGTCCTTGGCACGTGTGGGTATAACAAGTACTTACATTTGTTTTATTATAATTCCAGCTAATTAACCCTCTCACCCTCAAAACAAAGTTGGTGAACTGTTTTGATTATGACAAAATGATTTATTTTACTTATCTGGTAGTAAAAACATAACCTGGTCCTGAACTGGGTGTGTTTTTTTCCACAGACAAGTGTTTCACAACAGTGGCTATGACACAAGGAGTGTCAAGAGGTTGAACTCCCTCCCAGAGCCAGTTTCCTGTTCAAAGCCCTGCCTGATGGAACACAGTATCGCAGCCTTTCAGCCCTCCTGGTTAATCAGTTACAGTTAGACTATAGACCTACTCTGTTTCTGGCCAGTAAAATATTAGTCAGACATTCAAGGTGGATTCAAATGAAGAGGCAGTAAAGTTATAGCCTATAGCCTAGTCCGTGATGCTATGGGAGTGGGCCTATGTCATCGTAGCCTAAAGATATCAAACCCATGATGGAGTTGACCACACCTGTTTTGAGAGCCTGGCAGGTCTGATGAGGCCTCCTGTGGTCTGAGTTTGGACAGCCTTTCCTCCACTCTTCATGTTATGCATTCACATGAATAGGTAAATGTTTGTGTGTTTAGTGATTACCTGGTATGTCTCTGCTGTCAGAGCATACAGGGGATTATGGAGAGCCTTTGGACATTTTCTCACCTTTTTTCTTTGTCATGGTTGACATTGAGCACACGCCATTGTGGTTACTATATTTACATGTTATTGCAAGAAGTACTTCATAGTCAGGCCTACGGTGGTAGATTGTATGATACTGATTGTGTAATAATATGTAATAACATATGTTCAAAATGGGGGTGGTTCAATTGTACTAATTATATAACCTGGGCTATGCGATGCTATAGTTTGTGTTACATAAATGCTCAAGCTGGTTTTGCTGGCTGTACAGGAAAAATTAGCATGAATCCCCTATAAAAGAAACACACCATTGGATTTCACACCATTGTGTTCACGCATACTTTTATGCTTCATTTAAAAGCACACCTAAAGGTGAGGGTGATTGGTCATGTGGTTTAGGTGTCTTAACACTGAAAGGCTGATTTGAGTGATGAACTATACCTAGAGGCTAATGACATCATTTCAGGTGGTGTGTTGTAGTTTGAGTCATGAACAGTGGTGGGGGAGGTTGCTGTGTGATGTTCCTCTCTCAGTTGTGTAGGGGGATGTAAATTCAATGTAAACTTCACAGAGCATGACCAGAAGACCATAGCATAGATGTCTTATTTGTCTGTGGTTGTAAAGGTTTTGAGGATTTAACGCCATACGTTTCCACATCTTATGTCTCGTCAAGAAAATTCAGTAGGGTGAGTTGTAGTTGCAAGGTAGGCTGTAGGCCCCATTTAGCTTGACAGATCTTCTTCACCATTGTTAGTTTCACCCTCCCACATGCACTGTATGTGGCACCAGAAACACATGGGAGGGGACGTGGGGCAGCTACAGTGTCAGTGTCCCAGTCTATTAATGTAGGCATACCTGCCTGTCCTCACTGTTTGGAAATACCTGTCAACCACAGTGAATAGCAACTTGTTGTCACTCTAACCAGCTGTAGTGCTTTACTTTGGCCCCAACGCCTCAGGCGTAATAGTATGCGAAGTAGCCCCGCTCTGCCGACAGTTGAGAGCAGCCTCTAGCAAGCACCGGCTCGTCTTTGAACTAACAACAAGGAACCGGCATGACAGTTGGGAGGTAGGGTCGCTTCCATGATTGAAGGTGTGGGGCTCCGACCGTGGGCCTTTCAGAGGACCTACAGTAGCTGTGCTGCTTTTAGATCATGTTGGGATATGTTCTGGCTCTTTCAGCAAGTAAGGAGCTGTGTGGAGAGAAGAGTCGCCTCACAGTGAATATCCCCATCGGCTTATTTATTTTACATTTGTTTTTCGAGTGTTTCTGACAGTGTTTCTGCACTGTGAAAGAAGCCTACGGTTCTTTTGTTGTGCGTTTTTATGGTAGCAGAATTAGATACTGAGCTACTAGCTAAGTATTAGCTTCCATGTGGTGAATCACAGGGAACTTTGTGAGAGATTATCGGTGTGATGTGATCTGCTTGCATGCCCAAACCTGAGATTATCCACACAGCTGCTTGTATCCTGCTAATCAGTAGGAAGCAGCACACTCAGCTCTTTATCACTGGGGTGGGGAGGGGAAAGACAGGAAGAGAGAGTGGAAGAGGTGCAGAGTGAAGGCTTCTTCATTTGAATCTCACGCAAACATTTGTGTTCTCCTTTTTACATGGACTGTATTTAGTAATTTCCCTGTACAGTAGTGATGGCATCTGCAGGCCTGCTGCAGATGGTGAAACCCAGCATTATTTGTTGTTATGGGCTTTTGTGACATGATCATAACATTATGATATATTTGTATATGTTTGTATTTGCTTGTACGTAACCAGACTATGCTACTGTGTATTCCAGACCATGCTTTCCATTGTAGCCTTTCTCCCTCTCTCCCCCTCTCTCTCTCCCTCTCTCTCTCTCTCTCTTTCTTTCTCTCTCTCTCTCTCTCTCTCTCTCTCTCTCATTCATGATGTTCTCATTTCATCACAGCCTCTGGACCGGAATAGGATCCCCTCTACTGGGAGGTTGAGCTTCCTCATCCTACAACAGGAGCGGTGACAGCATGGATTCCCTCCCTGCCTGTAGAGGAGGCAGCAGCAGTGTCAGACGCCTGTGTTGGAGGCTGACACCCACCTAACCACCTACTCACCAGGACACCTAGACTGAAGTCCCTATCAGGACCATGGTCCGTCCCTGATCTGCTGTGTGTGTGTGCGTGTGGTCTTGTTGTGCGTGAGCAGGACTGAGAAGCAGAAGCACTCCTCCCCTCCCCACCCCACCCAGGGCACCAAGCCATGTCTCCTCTCTCTGCCCTGAGCGTGCTCTGTGGACTGTTCCTTCCTCTGTCACTCAGTGAATACAACTCTCTGCACTGTGTCCCACGGAAGACCGTCCTCTACCAGAGTAAGGAGTCACTTTCTTCCGCTTCATGTTTCCTCATAGGGCATCTGTTTCCTTTAACACTTAAAGGACTTTCAGTTCCGTTTTTAAGGGTTTGCTTTGATTTTTATCACCAGTGAGCAAGCATAGAATTACATGTAAACAGTCTTATTCCATTTCTGTGTGATTTGGGAACTAGCTTGATTTGAGTGACAGAGCTAGTAACCTTGTTGAGACCCGTCTTTCCTAGTTCTGAAAGCCTGGGGAAATCCTTTGCAGAAAGTAGCAACAAAAGGGTGGAACCCCGTTTGAAATGTGAGACACCTCGCAACACGTTAAACCAATTAAATACCCTGCTTTTTGGCGGAGATCCAAAAAAACTGAATTTAGTTTTTCCTTCAGGTTTTCTCAAATTTTCTCCAATGTTGCAAGCTAGCATAGGCAACAACTCTCAGCAAAACAGTCCTACCCGGTCGGAAAAGACAACGCACGTGGCAACAAGTGACCATTCTATGGGCATGTCGGGGGAGGGTTCTTGGAAAGTAACATCCAATGAAATTGCGAGCACATTCTCCCATCGCTCAGTCCAGTTCAATCCAAGCCAGAAGGGCTAATCTAAAGTTCTCCAGACTGGAGGTCTAGCTACGCGAGACTACAGGGGGTAGTAGCATTGATGTTTTTTTTTTTCCTGTTTAGACAATATGAAGCTGTTCAGAGAGGAAGGCTTTTGGAACTACTCCACCATGTTAATGAGGGAGGACCTGGGTTTGCTGTTTCTGGGGGCTCGGGAGGCTGTCTACGCCCTGGACATCAATAACATATCTATCAAAAAGTCTGGGGTAAGAATCTTCATCAAGTGTATTGCAGCCACTCGGACAGTGAAACAGTAAACAAACCCAGAACCATTTACAGGATTTGAAGATGGTGAATAGTGTTTCCCAAATGCACACGTACTGCTGGTGAGCCACCAAATAAAAAAAAGAAAGCCTGTTCCTTGCCTTGGTTTAGACTTTTTGTTGCAACTCAAGAAGAACTGATCCAGCCATTTAGGTGACACTGACGTGGATTATACACTTTGATATGAGGCCTCCTGTCATTGCAGGTGTACTGGAACGTGACCGAGGAGAAACAGAGAGAATGCACATACAAAGGAAAACATGCTGAAGTAAGTCGATACACCATGAAACAATACCCTACACAAATCACTCTGAAGTCAATTTATTTTTACGTGAATTACTGAAACAGCCTTGACCAGTGCTATCCAACTAAATCCCTGAGGGCCTGTTTGGGTGTGTCAGTATGTGTGTGTGTGCCTCTGGCCTTGAAAATTGTCCCTCCGTGTCCTGTTCCAGGTTGAATGCCGTAACTACATTCGCACCCTGCATACCGTCAGCGACAACCGAATGTATGTGTGTGGGACAAATGCTTTCAGCCCCACCTGTGATTACATGGTGAGTACAGTGTAGCGTAGCCGGGACGGGAATCTCCCTGTAAGAATAGCTCTGCTGTTGACGTTTGACGCTATATCATGTGACTGACTTCAGGCAGTTGTCCTCCTCTGAATGTTTACGCTGAAATGTGCTCGTACCTCAGACATAAGCCCTCTGTCTTGACTGCCCCTCGGGCGGCTTCATACCTTAAGTCTTTTACGCTTTAAGACGGAATTTCACACTTTACACCTCCACATTTTACACCTGCACGCTTTACACCTCCAAGGCATTAATAAACAGTAACAGTATTTGTACAGTACCACAGCTGAGGGTAAACTCAACTAAACAGTCTCTGTGTGGTCTGACAGACCTATTCGGAAGGACAGCTGAGACTGGCGGACACGCAGGAGGAGGGAAAAGGCAAATGCCCCTTTGATCCTTTCCAGAGATACTCCTCCGTCATGGTTGGTATGTGTCTGTTTTTTTTCTTCTTCTCACATACTAGCCAGTCAAGGACAGAGCAGTGTAGTGCACCCGCCATTCCAAGTTCAAAGTGCACCAACTGAAAAGTGACTCGGTGTCTAAACTCAGACCCAACTCTCCAGATGTGAGCAACCAAAGTCAACCAGATTTGTCAACATTATTGCCCAGTTTCAGAAGATCCATGTTTCCCAGACAGGTCTGATTCTTGTCCTTTCTTCCGTCTGTCAGGAAGTGACCTGTACTCTGCTACCTCCATCAACTTCCTGGGCTCTGAGCCCGTGGTCCTCCGCAGCTCGACCTCTGCACTCCGCACTGAATTCAAAAGCTCCTGGCTCAACGGTCAGCTCTCCTGCCTCCTCCTACTGTCTCCATAGACTTCCATCAGGGGAGGCTGGTGGAGGGAAGATGTCTGAGGACGGGCTCATTGTAATGCATGGAATGGAATACGGAATGATGCTTGGAATGGCATGAGGAGGGCATTACAATGAGCATGCCCTCCGGTTTCTCCCCCCACCAGCCTCCCCTGACTTCCATATACTGTTAAAGTAGCCTATGTGTACATAGCATATGCCTGTGACATCTCCAAATAGCTGAAGAATGAAGCGTGTCACATACACCATGTGTTTGAAGCAATAGACTCTTAAGTGGTCAAAGTAGTGTTTTCAATTCGCAATTGACAAACAGAACAGAACAGAAACGGGTGCTCATTCTGGTGTATGGTGCTGTATGATTTCAGAGCCAAACTTTGTGTACATGGACCTTGTCCCTGAGAGTCATGACAGCATAGAGGGCGACGACGATAAGGTCTACCTGTTCTTCAGCGAGAACGCCATGGAGTATGACTTCTACAACAAGCTATTGGTGTCTCGGGTGGCCCGTGTCTGCAAGGTACTGTACAGTGTCTGACGTTTCGCTTTGAATGTGCAGTATTTTCCTCATTTGACTAGTGTTGAATTGGCGCCGTGTCTGCTCCAGCGGACTAACGTCGTTCTTTGTCTGTCTCCCTCTCTCTCTCGCTCCTCGGTTGGGCGTCCAGGGGGATATGGGCGGTCAGAGGACCCTGCAGAGGAAGTGGACGTCGTTCCTGAAGGCCCGTCTGGACTGTTCTCTGCCAGGGCCCAGCCTGCCCTCGATTGTGCAGGATGTCTTCCTGCTGAAGAACGACGACTGGATGAAAAGTGTTTTCTACGCTGTGTTCACTCCCCAGTCGTGAGTACTGTAGGCATGTGGTCTGTCGGGCCAGAGACTGTTTGTGTGTTACTGTGGAATGTAGTCTTATCAGAACGAAATTCTGTCTGTTTACATTGGTTACTTTAAACCCACACACACACATACCTCACAATGATGCACCATTCCCATGCCATTGCTGATAGTAAAAGCTGGAGGCATTTCATGTGTTTCTATGATTGTGTGTTGTACCAGGAGCTCGTCAGACGTGTCTGCAGTGTGTGCGTACAGCGTGTCGGAGATCGGAAACGTGTTTGACGAGGGGAAGTTTAAGACACCTGTGACGGTGGAGACGTCCCATGTGAAATGGGTCATGTACAGTGGAGAGCTGCCCGTCCCCAGACCTGGAGCTGTGAGTCTCAGAATCACTGATTGAGTGATACAATACAATACAATACAATACAACAACAATACAGCACACATACGTAGAACTAACGTAGAACATACGTAGAACTAACCGGAACATTCCCTGGACTTGTGTCCCAGTGTATCAACAATGCAATGCGGAAACTGGGGATGAAGCGTTCCCTTGACCTGCCCGACAAGACCCTGCAGTTCATCCGGGACCGCCCCCTCATGGACGAGGCTGTCCGTCCAATGACAGGGCGGCCGCTGCTGGTCAAACAGGGAGCCATGCTCACACGCATCGTGGTGGACAGCGTGCTAGCTCTGGACGGAGAGCCATACCCTGTCATGTTCATAGGCACAGGTACCTCACACTCACACACACACACACACACACACACACACACACACACACACACTCACACTCACACTCACACTCACACTCACACACACTCACACTCACACTCACATAATCATACTAATACTCACACTCACACTCACGTAATCATACTAATACTCACACTCACATAATCATACTCACTCACATAATCACATAATCATACTAATACTCACACTCACATAATCATAATCATAATCACACTCACACACTCATCATAATCACACACACACACACACACACACACACACACACACACACACACACAGCCCTGAAACAGATCTCTTCTATTTAGACAGTAGTAAACAGTTGTGCTCTAGGACCGTCCTTAAGCTGCTTGTGTCTTAAACTGTAGTCTTAAGCCGTCATCTAAAAGGAACTGGCTTCGACCCACCATTGGGTCCCAATCCGCCATTTGAGAAACACCGCTTTGCGAGCTTGTCCCTCAGTGGAAGTGATACTGTTGTTGTTGATCTCAGACAGTGACTAGTGCCCTGCTCTCTCCTGACAGAGAACGGCTTTGTGCAGAAGTCAGTTAACTACGCTGGGGAGATGTTCATCATTGAGGAGGTGCAGCTGTTCCAGGCCTCCGAGCCTATCAGGATCCTGCGTCTCTCGTCGAGCAAGGTAACTCACTTTCATAAAGCCTTTCAAACACGGATTTAACAATTCAGTTATACTGTTATTAAGACACTCATTCATCTTGGATATCGCCATAATGATTTACCAGGATTAATGGATATCTCAGTTAAACATTTATGCAGCACTTATACTACAACGTTCAAGGTGAATCACACGTTTTCATTTCCTCCTCATGCTGACGTGTGTGTGTGTGTGTGTGTGTGTGTGTGTGTGTGTGTGTGTGTGTGTGTGTGTGTGTGTGTGTGTGTGTGTGTGTGTGTGTGTGTGTGTGTGTGTGTGTGTGTGTGTGTGTGTGTGTGTGTGTGTGCGCTGTTGTTGCCGCCCCAGGGCCAGCTGTATGCGGGCTCTGAGTATGGTGCTGTTCAGATGCCCCTCAGTGACTGTGGCCGCTATGGGTCCTGTGTGGACTGTATCTTGGCCAGAGACCCCTACTGTGTCTGGGACCGCTCCACTGACCACTGCTCCCCAGTACCCAGCTCACCATCTAAATCAAAAACGTATGTATGCTCTGTAGGGAATTCTTCAAAAGAGTGAAGCACAGATGAGTCGTAAGCTTTATTGCTGCAGCAAGAGTAGAAGAATGCTGTTAAAGTTCATTAAACTTTAACATGCATTAAAGTTCTTCCCAGGACGGGAAATCTATCTTTACCTCATTTGACATATGTCATGAGACAATCGTCACAGACAAGTGGAAAGTAACTAGGTTTTGATTTAGAAGACACATTATTGCCTCTGCAGCCTTGGGCTGTTCCAGGGTCTGCAACAGTTTCAAAAGATACACAGCTCCTGACCAGTCCGAATGTCCTGGGGCCAAACAACAAGTACAGGGCCTGCAAAAAGACAGCATAGAGAGATGTAGGCCAGTCGAGGTTAGAGACAGTACAGACAGGAAGGATGCATGAGAGAGGGGGGAGGACGTGCAAGATGTCGAGGGGCGGAATCGAACCAGGAACCTTGCGGTTACGTGGTAGGCCACTACGTTTTTTGATAAGCAGAGTCACACAGAGGAGAGCGGAAATGCACAGCTTCATCAACAGTAATTTATGCATGACACACTTGCATAGCATTATGGTCCTCTGTGGCTCAGTTGGTAGAGCACGGCGCTAACAACGCTTAGGTTGTGGGTTTGATTCCCGCTGGGACCACATGTACTGAAATGTATGCACTCACTGCAATGTAAGTCGCTTTGGCTAAATGGCATATATTATAGCGTTCACATGGAGCAGCAGTGGACTTCAGCTCCAACACACATTACCTGACATTTTACCTGTCAGAAAAACCACAGACCAATAATAAACATCACAAGCTGTTCCTGTATGTTAATATGGAACAAAACATGATTAAGTTATATTGTATCGTATAAGTATAATGAATGTATGACACGTTGAGCAGTCGCTCCAACATTGATTATTATTGTGACCATTTCAAGAGAGTTGTGCTTTGATGGCCGTTGTTTCCCTGTCTTTTAGAACTATGATTCAAAGCCTAAAAGATGGTGATATCTCGCAGTGTCCAAGGCCAGGTAAATTTACATAACAACTAATAGATACACTGAGCAAACATCACCGAAGACTTTCAGCCTCCTTTACCAACAAAGTCACCACTCACCTGTGTGTGTGTGTGTGTGTGTGTGTGTGTGTGTGTGTGTGTGTGTGTGTGTGTGTGTGTGTGTGTGTGTGTGTGTGTGTGTGTGTGTGTGTGTGTGTGTGTGTGTGCGTGTGCATGCGTGCGTGCGTGCGTGTGTATATATGTATTCCAGAGGCTGTGAAACCAGAGAACAACACCTTAATTCCTGGGAACAACATCAAGCTGCCATGTCAGCCAGATTCCAACCTGGCGCAGGTGCACTGGTCTTTCTCAGGCCATCCGCTGCACTCTGATGACAAGTACTACATCTACAATGGAGGTATCCTCATCCTGAACGCCTCCACCACAGACGCTGGCCTGTACACCTGTAGGTCTGTAGAACCAGTTAATAGTCGACAGTACACCAAGACTGTGGTTGTCTATCAGCTGCAGCCCAGCAGTGATAAAGAGGAGGGGGAGAGTGTGCCCCCTGGGGGTGATGAGGTGACAGAGTCCCCAGAAAGTCACTCCACCCCTCTACCAGAGCTCCCAGCAGACCCACAGACTATGGAGCCCCCTCTCCCCCCGGAGTCACAGAGTGAGGATGTCAGGTTGATAGGGCTGCAGGTGGTGGTGGCTCTTCTCTCTGTGGCCCTGGTTGTCCTGCTGGCCTGGAATGTGTGTAAGGGCCGCTGGAGGAACCGCTTCCCCAAGACTTCAGGGGCCGGCCAGGTGAAGAAGCCGTCAGCCGATTACATGCCCGTTCAAACGAATAGAACTTCAGAGAACAAACCGCTGGGACCTGCGACATCAACTTGTAATTCTAACAATAACCACCCCGCCACTGGCTTCAATGGGAACGGGGACCACCACTTCTCACCTGGCGTCAACATTTCAATCATGGACGTGCTTGGGTACATTGACGATGAGTCAGAGATCTGAGTCAGACGTGTCTCCACCGGTCCCTGGGCTTGGCTCTCTCTCTCA
Organism: Argentina silus; assembly: GCF_951799395.1. Taxonomy (NCBI): domain Eukaryota; kingdom Metazoa; phylum Chordata; class Actinopteri; order Argentiniformes; family Argentinidae; genus Argentina; species Argentina silus. The sequence continues at coordinate 4,152,531 of NC_139660.1, read as the reverse complement.
CCAGGCAGCTGATTTAAGACTAAAGCTGTGTCAGATCCTTCCAAGAGGATATCTGCTAAAGTCTATGTGAATATGAATATTTCTCCTGAAAGAAAACCTATTTTTTCACTACATGAGGCTGTATTAAAATTATTTTGTTTAGTCGTAATGGAATAAGGCAAATATACATCCATGTGTTAAATATATTTTGTACAGTTGTGATATATTGCAAATATTATTTATTTGTATATGAGATTTCAATGAGCAACTTTCCCATTATCAGGATATGAAATTGAGTATGAATGACAATATCAATATTTCAACTAATTTGTGTAATGATTTACCAGTATCCGAAACATTTCATTCTAGGGAGAGGTTGCCCTTGTTTTCTGGGTAATGATCAGTATTCATTGATCCACAGCTCACTCTGAAGTATAAGACACTATACACATTGTCCTTGGCAGTATGGGTGATGACATTTCATCAACGCTCTGTGTGTACATTTTCCACATGATGATGTTGTTGTTCTGTCTGTTGTCAAGTTTAAATATCTCAAGAGTAAACCACATTACAGGAGCGTTGCTCTACTCCTCTGTGTTTTGCGCCAACACTGTCTTTACACTCAGTGTTGCCTCGTGTTTTATGTAAAATAAGTCATTTCAATCCCTAGTTAGTCTCCTTCTTTCATTATCTCAACAGCACAGTGTTATTAAAACCAGATGAAACTTTTATCAAGAACAAAGATTTTTTGGTCTTATTGTCAATGATGCTCACTAAATATGTGTTTTTAATGAATATTGTATTTGTTGTCACTGATGGACAGATGAGGTAGTTGTGGCTTCTTTACAAATTGTAGCCTGTCCCAGGGATTAGATAAGTGTATAGTATGTGTTGTATACTGTTTGTTTTTATAGCAATGCATACTTTTTAAAGTGTTGTACAAAAAACATGTAACAAGGTAAAGTAAGGAAGAGAAACAATGATCACACAGAATCGGGTTTGAATAATAATGTTTACTGAAATGTTTTAAAGGTTAGTGCATCAACAAGTCTGATGAAATTGAAAAATTTATGTCTTCTTTTATTAAATATGAATTACATGACACACATTAGAGACAAAAACAAACTCAAAATAATCCTCATGGCAGTTCACCCTAGAGAGGGACACCTCAATAACAAAAGAAATGAAGTCACATTAAGTCAACAAATGAAAAGGTGAAGTTTCTTAAGAAACTGTGTACTTGGTTCAGTAGTCCACCTCTGCATCCCAGTTCTCCACCCTTTCACACTCTAATATGAATAAGGGATGTCTATAGCTGGACATGCTGAACCAAGCCCACAAGTAAGTGGCTGCCACCCTCCTGGCCACATTGTAAACACAAAACTCCAGCCTTGAACACACTGAGATGATTTGTTTTGGAACACTGGCTAGAGAGAAAGGTGCTCCCACAACAGGGCACCCGACCGCAAATATGCAAATAGTAAAATCAGTGCGCAGAGAGAGAAGCAAAGGCTTTGATGGGAGGGTCTGCTGGCATTGACGGGAGGGTCTGCTAGCTTTGATGGGAGGGTCTGCTAGCTTTGATGGGAAGGTCTGCTAGCATTGATGGGAGGGTCAGCTAGCATGTTTTAGCACTTTAGCTTTATTGGCATATCCCAGCTACACTGAACATAAAGTAGCATTACTTCAGGCAACAGTCAAGCTAAACATTGTCTACATGCAAGGTCTGCATGTACTAAGGCTGCTTAGTTTCAAGAAAGGCGTGTTTAGAAAGGAGGAAGTGAAGAGTATGAAAAACAAACACTTGTGAGGTGCTGCAAGTAGATCAATAATAATAATAATACAAAATAAGATTAAAACCATGCACTCTGTATAACCCTCCCCTCCCTTTCTTCAGCTGCAAAGGAAACCCCTGGTCCTTACAATCTGCCTTGTCCAGTAACACAAATACTTTACATTGATTTCATGCAGTTTGAAAAGGCAAGATTTCATCACAAATTAGACAGTCAGCACTGATCAAAGGACTTAGATGTGGAACATCCCTGCTTTCTGTATCTCAGGCATTTTTAGACATAAGGCACAAGCCTTTGACATACTGATATCCTAAACAGTCTCAATGCTGCTACTGACCCTAACAATCTTGACAATAAGTCCCTTTGCAGCTAACTCCTTGATTAACTTAAATATATACAAATGAATAATCTCACATGTTTTTCTTTCAATCTCAAATGTAAACACAGATGCAATGGAATGGGTCAATATTTGTATATCCATAATTTTTTCCTCAACAATAAGGCTTAAATGAGTTTTCCTGAAAAGGCTTACCACTCTTCAGTAAACAGTGTATTTCAGGCCTCTTTAAATCTCATACTTAGAAGTACAAATTCAGCTGATTATCCTCTTTTTCCTACTAAAAATCGAGCTATGCATTTCATTGTGTCAAGGTCAAACTGTGACGTGGTGAACAAGAGTTCAGCTATCCTGCTGAGTGCCATGGAAAGGGGGTGTTTGTCTCCATCTAGTGGGCCCTTCGGGTATCACCAGGAACCATTGTCCGGGTAGCTTGGCACTGCTGCAGGATACTGGGGGAGGCTTGGCCCTGTTTCAGCAATGGCAGTGAACCCCGCATCCCTCACAGGGGCGCTCTTCCACAGGCCAGTGCTCCACTCCTCTTGTGCACGCTCCAAACTGCCGCCGCCACCGCGGTACATTCTGTGGACCTGAGGAGGGGCAGACAGAGACCAGTCATAAAAACTCATGCTATTTTATTCAGGAGTGTGTGCCTGTGTGTGTGTCTGCACATACGTGTGTGTGTGTGTGTGTGTGTGTGTGTGTGCGCGCGTGTGTGCCTGAACTCACCCTGATGAGAACCAGTCCCATTAGCACAGTCACCAGAGTGAAGAGTAGGCATGAGAATAGCATGACTACAGCAGAACCCACGTTGTAGCTGAAAAACAGCACTGTCGCGATCCAGCCGCTTTGGGTGTCGGTGAGAGCATGGTGGGGTAAGTGGGGTTAGTACTTGGCAATGGCACGATTATCGAGTTACACATTCAGCTGTTCAACACCACAACATGACACAATGCAGTGAGCAAAGTGAAGAGGCGTGGTGCATTCATAGAGAAACGACAGAATATTCCTATGGCCAAGCCGTGAAGCATCGTGTACAGTCTCGGGGTGTTGAAGTGACGACGTATCGCACCAAAGCCATTACATTCGCAGTCAAAACCCAAATTACCTTATCATACTGATGGAAAAAATAAACAACCGTACTCACCAAGCACCCCAACCAGAGATGCCCACAGTCTGAATGAGGGCAAGGACACATTGGAGGAAGAAGATGAAGAAGAATGTCATGAAGTTGAAGGAACTGTCAGCCCTAAAGAGGAGGAGAGGAGGGACTAGTGAGTTGGGAAACAGTTTTGAGACTGAGACATCTGGAGGTTTGGCAGGCAGGATATGCAGCGCCCTCCGTAAGTATCAGAAAGATGAATAATTTTGCCTTCTTTTAGCTCAACACTCCCAACAGTTTGGATTTGAAATCAAACACTTACTATGGGGTCAAAGTAGAGATTCTCAGCTTTAATTCAATGTTGTTGTTTTTTCCCAGATTGGGCGCTGTATGTGGAGGTGGATCTTACCTAAAAGCCTTGTAGAGTGGTCTGAACCAGCAGGTGTAACTACAGGGGCTGAAGAGAAGCAGCCAGAGCAGGGAGAGGCCGAAGTTGGTCCCACTCCCACCTCCTGCCCACCAAGCAATGCATGAAATCACGTTCACACACAGCGTGGCCGAATACACTGGAGAGGAGAGACAGTCACAGTTATGCCAACACATACACTCAACAGGTGAAAACTTACCAACCCAAATCCTGCTTTCAGGGATGTCCAGGACTGCATTTCATTTGAGAGTTGTTCTCTTCCCTTTGTACTCTTTCTCCTAGCAGTTCTGAGACCACTGAATCGATACAGGGAAGTGTTTCCCTCAACTAGTTCCCTCTCCATAAAATGTCCTCATATGTCCTTAACAGTTCTGCAAAACGTAGGTGGAGTGGTAACGTGAACGGAGCATGTGGAGAAATTAAATGCAGAACGGACGTACACCAAGTTAGTTCTCTGTAAGGAAGGTGTATAACTCACACATCCAGAGATTGTAGACTCTGCGCACCAGCTGCCTATGAGGGGCTGGTATCTCCTCCTCAACATTTTGGTAAAAGCAGGGCTTAATTCGCAGAAACTGGGGCAGCGGTGGAAAGTTGTTAACCCTCTCTGAAACAAAATTGCAATTGGTGACACACAGGATGTCAGTGCAGGGATTAACTGGCAAAGGAAACACACAACAAGGACCTCTGACTGATCTTCATTGGTCTTCAGTAATATCCAGAAACTGGACAGTTTATAAGACAAAGAGTTTATACAAACCTGTCATAATGCAAACTGAATATCAATTGTATTTTCGTTCCTGTAAGAGACATCAAAAACATGACTTAGATCTCAACAGGCATGCATTTCAGTGGAACATCTGATAGACTTTTACGAGGTATGAGAGGCAAACATATTTAAGTTTGTGGTCTTCTAGTTTATTATGGTCAGCACTGACACGTGAGGCTCCCGTGACCTAATCATATTTATGTTTTGTACATGTGTGGCTCAGCAAACCAACTGACATAATGGGCAGCAATGCAAGAGAACAGCCACCTCCACATTTAGGAATAATATGCAATCAAAAGCCTACAAACGACATAGCAAGCCTCGAGAACTCGTGTAAAACTAAGCAAATGTTTTACTCACTAACGCTAGCTCGTAGCTTCTCACCCGTTATTGACGTAGTAGCTAACTGTAGGTGGATGCTAAATGGGATCGTTGGGACGCGGTCTTCAGTTTTGAATTGTCACATAAACAGGTTAATTCACGAGTCGATATAATGACGCTAAAAGATTAAAGAGATGTTAAAGTTAAACATATATTATTATGCAACTTATTCTGTGTAATGCAAATGCTATGCTACGAGCTAAATTGCCTGAAAACCGCTAGCTGCAGATCCTTTCGAGATGCGTCGAGTCCGCGTCGGTCAGTGTCAGTGAAAGTGCCGTTGGAAAAAAAAAAAGTCCCGTGAAAGTTACTGCAATGCATTGTAGGAGTGGTAGTTTTAAGCACAACCATTTGAGTGTAATTCCAACATTGTGAAACTACAGGTCACTGAATCTATGAAGGGTGCGGACGGAGCACGTGTGACAACATTTGAGAGAGACAGACAGATGATTCCTCCCAGATAAATATATTTTTGACTCCCCAGTTGTAGTCTGTCGTGGCTTTTTTGTTTGTTTCGGACGTGTGTTACCCTGCTCAGTGCCCCCTGAGTGTCCAGTCAGTGTCAGTGTCCAGTTAGATCGTTAACTAGACAGCCCTGAAAATATGAAGGATAACATAGGCAAGGCATAGGCCTACTATTGCCGACTCCGGTAGTACTTTTTTTCACGCCTCACGTTTTTTGCTGATACAATACATTATACATATAACGGATGTCTGCTTAGCGGCAATCATTTTTGAGATGTGCTGATTGTATTGTAAACTTGTTATAACACAGAACAGCTGGACTGAATGTCACTGCAGGCAAAAATGCTTGAGTATAAAGTTAGTGAAACATCAACAGCAAAAAGGAAGGGCCTCAACAGGCCTCAAACATAATATTGAGACAGTGACCTGGATGCCCCAGGATTAGCTACCTTTCTCCAAATAAAGTTATCTAGCAATCCTACTTGCAAGTTACTTTGCTTTAATGTTACTGTTAATACATATATACTGCTTATACTGCACTGCCTATACAGCTCATATGCTGCTTATACTGTTCATACTGCATTCTATTTATTCTGCTTATAATGTTACTGCTAATACATATACTGCTACACTGCATTACTTATACTTATACTGCACTACTTATACTGCTCATATACTGCACTACCTGTATATATTGTTCACACTGCAGATTTCTGCTTTTTTGCACTTCTGGTTAGACGCTAACTGCATTTCTTTGTCTCTGTACTTCTACTCTGCACAATGACAATAAAGTTGAATCTAATCTAATCTAATCTAAGCGAGTCTCAAGTCGAACTTTGAGTCTAGAAATCAAGTCCTAAGTAATAATGGGAAAATCTCAAGTCAAGTCCCAAATAATAATGGGAAAGTCTCAAGTCAAGTCCCAAGTTCCAGAGCTCAGGTCAAATCAAGTCACAAGTCCCTAATTTTGGGTTTCCTCAAGTCAATGGAAGTTATCATGTTTTCATTCAACCTGATTGGATTTCAATACACTGTGAATGAAGTTGCTTTATATACACCTGTAGCTTAATGAAATTCCATTTGTTTTTTCTTTTTCCAAATACATAACTTAGTCAATCCTTCTTTAGCCTATTAAATCAAAGTGCTGTCAGATCTTCAAAATATGGTGATGAAATTGTCAACACTGACAATATGACATACAATGTCTGACGTAAGGTATGACGTGCTTCAAGTAGAGGAAGAACGCCTCAGACTTTGACTGAAGCCACAGCTGAGTCAGTCCTCTATCCCTCCTTAAGGCCCTTGCCAATAGGATTGTAGAATGTGACCTTACATTTTGGCAAGTGGCAACAACACATTTGGTAAATTAGATGATCAAACTGTATCTATAGTGCTATAGAACGGATGCTCCTTACCTGTTTGATTATTTCTCAATTGACGTTTCAGTCACTCAGTCCTCATGAGCTCAACTGATCTCATTGTTTTTACATCTTATCACGTTGCATGTTGCATGCCCTTAAAGAGGGGGATACACTGATTGAAACTCACAACTTGGGGATCTACATTATAGTAAGAGCATATCGTCTCTGTGTCGTCATGTGATTTATCCTCAATATGATGTATAATCGTCCAGATGTTAACATTTCCTATTCCCGTGTCACTGCATGTATAGTTATGTTTGGTATTGAGTCTCTTTTTGAAATTGTCATGAACAGCCCATGAAATACAGACATACTCTACGATGATACACGTTTACTCTTCTTGCTTTATAGTGAAACCCCTGGACAGCCACTCTGTAAAATGGGTCAAATCACAACTTTGTCAGACTTTTTGGGGGGTTCATCAACCAATCATTGAAATGACTCTCTTGAAAACAGAAAGAGAAGCCTATCATAAAGGCCGAAATCCAATGAAGAAGGCGTGGCTAGGAAAGTATCCTGACGAAACCTTTAATCCCCGCCCTTCATGCTTGCCTGCGATCTGACGTCCGGACCAATCAGCAGAGGGTTCTGAAGCAACTGGCCCACTCCCGCCAAATTCTGACTGACGAGCGTGTGGGAGATGCGGAAAGAATAGATTCTACTCAGTCATACAAGTAAATAAACGCAGGCAAATATATAGCAAGCGTAGTATATTTGTAGAATATTAGTATTCTAGTGGGAAAACCTATCAATAGTTTGCTTTTAACTTTTCATATTGCCACTGTTTTTCCGCACAAGGATTCCGAAAGTGAGGGAAGCCTCGGATGGTGGCGGTGATGCTGGCGGCGGAAGACCCATCCGTGGACAGGCATTTAGCCTCCACCCCACGGAGACGAGGTAACTAACTAGCCCAGCTAAAAGATGTCCTGTTTAAAAGGAAATGTTAAAGACAATTACTTGTGTGGCAAGCTGGATTAACGAACACTCAATAAGATGTAGAGTAACTACTACCAAACTAGCTGTCAAGGGGTCAGTGTAATTGTTGGAATGTAATGGGACGATATGGGTTATGAAAAACTGTTCTAATGAACATTTCCCGTTCAACAATTACTTTTCTTTCTATTGTTAGTTTAGGATCATTAGCTGAGTAATGTGTGAAGTTACTTTACACACGTACTCTACTTTGTATTTATAACACAACGCTTTCCATTGAATGTTTCGACTTTGGCAAATATTAGTCAGACCCTCTCTGTCAAGTGGGTTGCTAGCCAGTAGCTACTAAAACTTCAGCTAGCTTTCCCTGTACAACCCCATACTTTGCTAGCTAGCTGAGTAGCTAGTTAACTAGCTACATGGCACTGTTGTAGATTTAACATGAAATGGAAAACATGTCAGTGTCGCAGACAATGCGTTGTGCTGTTAGATAACCATCGTGAAGCCGTTATTTAGTTATCATGAAGCCAGTTAGAACATTTTGGCAATATAATGCTGATATGTTTTGCCCTGCCCGTGGGCAAGCGACAGTCTCTCGCTTGTAAGCCTCTAGAGGCAGCCGGGCCTTCGCACCGGGCTTCGATTGATTCACCGAATGGCGGGAGAGCAAAGAAAACACCTCCCATAGTTAGCCAAAGCAAAAGGGCTGCTTCCATAACCTTGGATTAGTTTGATTATAGTCGAGTAGAACTGTGATGATATTCCGTTACTTTGGTAACTTACTGGCAGTTATGTCACAGTGATGTTGACTTCAGTCTTTATCACCAAAATTAAGACTTTTGGCAGTGACTTTGACGAGTTTATTGCAACCAGACTTACCATTCGAGTTATAACAAAAGGCTAGCTAATAGTATGGATAAAACAAAACGGCAAATAGCCATGATCTTAAATCAAAACGTGGTTGTACAAACTATCTTTCTAGCTATATTTCTTGGTTGCCCTTTAATTTTGGACTGGGTTGTGTAGGAGACATTGTTTCATTGTATACGTATTATTATTTCAATAGTAACGTTCGAGGCTACTACATAGAAAACAATGCTTTGCTTACAGTAAACAAGTACCTACACACGCTATTTCACAGGAGGATAGTTGTTGACTGTTCATCTTGCGCTTTCTTGTTTACAGGCATGAATTGCATTGGCAAACCCAAAAATGCTAGCAAGAAGCTTGTTCAGGGTAAGTGTTAAATCAGTATGTGTTTTTGGCTGTATATTAAATTGATACATTTTGTAAAAGAGGGGTATTGACTACTTGACTACTACTTACTAATGAAAAGATGCTAATTCATACAATATGTACGTGGGCATAGTCCTGTATGTCTTTGAGATAAAAGTTCGGGAGTGAAATTGTTTGGGAATGAGACAACTCTGCGATTATGACACAGTGTTTTTGTCCTCAGCTCGCCTTCCATTCAAGAGGCTGAACCCCGAGCCCAAGGAGAGCCGTGAGCCAAAACGAACCTGCACCCCTCCCTGCCCAGAGCAGGGGATCTCGGACGGGGAGAATGAGTTGGAGTGCTCCGCACTCCCCGTCCGTCACGGGCCGGCCCTGGTGAACGGCCGCGGACCCCTGGACGGTTTCATGAGTCGTAACAACTGCGCCTCCTCCTCCAACAGCATTCTTATAGATCTCACAGAGGACTCCAATTCCAATGGCCAGCCAAAGCAGCTACCTGCAACACCTGTTGTTGCGTCCTGTCCCCCCACACAGGAAAACCACCTGAGCAAAACCCCAAGTGCTGTCACAGCCTCCCCAAGCACAGGCCACACTGCCAAGGCAAGCCCCACAGACTGCAAGGTGGTAAATGAACAGCAGGAGAATGGGGAGGACACTGCATCTATCTCTCAGCTGGACACCACACAGGGATCTGAGTCAGAGGAGGAGGAGGACGAAGAGGAAGAAGAAGAAGAAGAGGAGGAGGAGGAGGAGGAGGAAGAAGAAGAAGAAGAACAGGAGGAGTCTTTGAAGGCTGACATATCCAGCCAGGGAAATGCATCCATGCTGTCTCCTTCCTCCAATAGCTCTCTGTCTGCAGTGGAGAGCTCCCCAGAGCCTGCAAAGGCAGAGAACACTCCACCTGCCACAGTGAGTAGGGGGCCGAGGGTAAACTCCATGCTGTACTAACAACACTCAAGAGCATCACTGATGTTGGAGTAAATGTGCCTCTCCCCTCTGATCTTCTTTCTATGGAATAACTATTATGAATATGGAGTCTGGTTGACTTAACAGTAACAAATCACCAGTTCTGTGATTGATGTTTTCATAGTAATATGTTGTACGACGTTTTGCTGATCTGTATACCATATATCCTTCTTTTTCTTCACAGGAGCCAAAGACCACCCCTAACATAGAGGAGAAAAAAGTGAAAAGACGCTCTCTGAAGGTAAAACTGTTCACTTCAGATTTCGCTTGAGGGTTGAGGGTCAGCGTATGCTCACATAGGAGTACCTTTCTGAATTCTAATTTATAGTGTACTTGCCCATACCCATTTCACAGCCTCTAGCCTCATTACCACATAGCCTCACAAGCCTACAAAATGTATTGTTCTATTTTGTAAATTTGGTATTAGATTCTTCAAAGTAGCCACCTTTTGCTTTGATGACAGCTCTGCACACTCTCGGCAAGTTTGTGTCCAAACCTTTGACTGGTACTGTATGTGCAGATATACTTGGCCAAATAAAAGAATTCTGATTCTGATTCCGATTCTGATTCCGAATACCTCAAACTGAGAGTGTGCGGAATCGGAATCAGATCGGAATCGGAATCAATCAATTTGATTCCGGAATCGGAATCAGATTCTGATTCCGATTCTGATTCCGATTCCGATTCCGAATACCTCTTCTCTCCCGATGCAGAGTTTGCAGGAGCAAGAGGAGAGGCTACGGCAGCGGCAGGAGAGGGAGCGTCAGCGGGACGAGGCGAAGGCTGCTAAAGAGAAGAAGAAGGAGGAGGCTAGAAGACTGAGGGAGGAGCGCGAGAGGGAGAGAAAGGAGAAGAAGGAGAAAGAGGAGCGTGAAAGGAGGGAGAAGAAGGAAAAGGAGGAGAGGGAGAAAGCGGAGAAGCTGAAGGCGAAGGAGGACCAACGTAAATCAAAGCAAGAGTGAGTTTCGACCTGGTCAAAAGCCACCCACTGGACAAATGTCTTGGCACCTTGATGCTGACCCTCCTGTTCAAAGTGTGTGATGCTGCCATGTTTCCTCTGTCAGTGCTTATGAAACGTAATGCAGATAATTGACTTTCAGGTTGATTTTTAACGTTTCTTTCAAACGTTTCCCCCCCAGGGCTAAGCTCGAAGAAAAAAGGAAGAAGGAGGAGGAGAAGCGGTTGAAAGAAGAGAAAGATGTGAGTGTGCCTCATCATTCCACATGGGGGGGATCTCCTCAGAAATACAAGTCTATATTTTCTTCTTTGTATGCATCCTTGTGCTCTTGCATTCTGATGCCATTTAACTCCTTAAAGACACATCTTAGTGAGACTTAGCAGAGGGGATAACATAGTGTGTCCCCCCCGTCCCCGTCCCCCCCAATGTTTGCCAATTGTCTGAAAGTAATCTGATGTTGATCTAATTTCAGTGTATCACCTGATAATGTGTATCTTATCGTTCCCCATCCAGCGGATCAAAGCAGGGAAAGCAGAGATCACCCGGTTTCTACAGAAACCCAAGCCTCAGCAGGCCCCAAAGGTAAGGGCCACAAAAGATCTCCTGAGATGAACTTAAAGGAGAAAAGAACTTGCCAAAAGGGCTGGTTCCATTTAATGTGACACTTGTCTCTCCCTACCCAGACCCTGGCATCTACCTGTGGAAAGTTCGCTCCGTTTGAGGTTAAAGAGCACATGTGTTTGGCGCCGCTGATCCGGGTCCAGTGTGAGGATGCGGTTCTGGAGGAGCTGGACAAGTACCTAGACAAGCCTGACACAACCCTGGACGGCCTGAGGGACTGGACCAAAAACAAACCCCGCAGATCAGGTCCAACCAAGCGGAGAAGAAGAACAGACTCCACGCGGTGAGACTGGGTTTCCTGTCCCTTATTATTATCGGTTTGGTGAAATAAATCACATTTTCTTAACATCTTCTAAAGCATTTGCTCATCATAGCAAGCTGTCAGTCTATAACTCAGCCATCTCAGTGATGTTCTCTAATGTAATATAATATATGCCATTTAGCTGATGCTTTTATCCAAAGCGACTTACATTGCAGTGAGTGCATGCATTTTTCAGTATATACGGTCCCAGCGGGAATCAGGGATTTCTACTGCAAAGGCAGTTTCTCTCCATCCCCCGATACTGACCGCCTGTGGCCCTCTCTCTGTATGTTCTCCCTACAGGAAGTGTGTGGTGGTGGTCGAGGCCAGCCCTAAACCAGATGGCGTGCCGGACCGCCAGCGTTATGGTCGCATGAAGCTTCTTCAGTTCCGTGAGAACCACAGGCCGGCCTACTGGGGCACGTGGAGCAAGAAGAGCACCCACGTCTCCCCGCGCGGCCCCCTGAGACAGGACAAGGTAAGGCTCACACAACCACACACAGACACAGACAGACACACACACACACACACACACACACACACACTCCACTACAGGCCTTTCGCTCACCTTGAGAAAAGCGTGTATCAAAAAGAGAATGTTTCAGATAATTCCGGAATCTTTGATCTTATCGCTGTAATAGACGTATGGGGGAGGTTCCCTGCACGTAGATTAAGTGTAGGTTAGGATTCTTCATTAAAAGTGTGATTTCTTCCAGAAGAGGACGAGGCTTAATCTGGGTCCGGGAAACCATTCCATGGATTCTGTTTTTATCCACTGATGCCCCTTGAAGTTTATAATGCTGTGTTAGTCATTGTACACAGTATACTAGTGTTGACATCAAATACGTGCCCTGTGGACTCATACCTCATAAACTGTGACTGAATCCTGTCTCTCCGCTGTAGGACCTGTTGGACTACGAGGTGGACAGCGATGACGAATGGGAAGAGGAGGAGCCAGGAGAGTCCTTGTCACACAGCGAGGGGGTACGTCTCCAGAGGTCGCAAAACGCAGACCCTCAAAATATGCCTTTTGACAGAGGTGTCACCTGCCTTTTAATTAAGCAAATGGACATTTAGCAAGCTACTGTGAATTTGAGACTAACTTTTCTTGCCGTTTCGCGGCAAGTCGAGCGTTGCAGATGCAGAGACATGCTGTATTCTCTGTCATACACTCAATTTTCTGTGTCGGGACACAATCTTGGTGTTGTCAAAACAGATTATCCTCTCTTCAACCGTGTTTTTTGTCAAATGTATTTTTGAGACACCAATCAAAGGGGAGGGGTCAGCCTCAGACAGGCAGACATGGAGAGTGTGGTTTGGTGGATGGATGAGATGTTTTGGATAATTACAGCAAGCCTTTTTAAATATAAAAAGTTGGAACTTGAAATTTAATGTCATGGTCAATACATCAAAAAGCATCCCATGTAAACGCGACCACTGTGTTAAAATTACACCCTATCCCCTGTACAGTGCTGCACTCTCTTTGACCAGAGCCTCATAGGGCCTTATAGGGCCCTGGTCTAAAGTAGTGAATTGTTTGGGGGAATAGTGTAATTTGAGCTTTCATTCAAAACAATTTTGCCTCACAATGAATGGAGTGGGAATGCTTTTTAGTTTCAGCTGAGATTTCATCATCGAAAGAAACATGAAACCGCGGTCTGAAGTTTGATATCAAGACATGTAACCGAATTACAAGCAGCTAATTATGACGACCTAACTGGCTTCTTTTTCCTTTTTTTGCACTGGTAGGACGATGACGACGAAGGACGTGTTAATGATGACGAGGATGATGATGGGTTCTTCGTGCCACACGGTTACCTGTCAGATGACGAGGGGGCATTGCAGGAGGAAGAGGTACAGGCCATGACACTTGACGTTCATCCTTTCTGTACCTCCCCGCTTTTGTTTTCTCCTTCTCCTTATTCCTCTGGTTGTGTTTGCATATTTGTGTTTGCACTGTTCGTAACCTGGGTCAGTCTTCAGTGTGACCTTGGGTTCCATTCCAGTGCTACAGCGAAAGCCAGAGAGACAGAGAGACCAGTGCGTTTTGTACCGTCTCCCTGTTCTCCTTCTCTGGCGACATCACCCCTCCAAGTGACCGACTACTACAACTTCATATTCTTCGAGAGAGTACATCTCCTTAAAGCATGTTTTCAGTCGTTTTTGTCTCTTTCTTCCTCTACCTCTTCCTCATTTTTGTGAGCATGTTTTGATAAACAAAGCCACTGTCTAATCTCTGGGGCTCGTGTCAGTGATAAGAATCCGATGTGTAATCTCGCAAATGGCCTGAATAAACGTGAACCGTGAAGTGAAAACCCTCCCGTCCCTCCGGTCCCTGTGCAGGAGGGTGGCGACCCGGAGAAGCAGAAGGTGCGTCAGAAGCTCAAGGCCCGCGAGTGGGACGAGCTGATCGCCAAGAAGAAGGTGAAGGTGCTGGAGGCCGTGGTGAAAGGCTGTGTTTGGGCAGGCGAGGACCCTCCTCTGGAACTCTTCCAGCGCTACGCTGTCTGCCTGCTGGAGCCCCTGCCCAGGCCAGAACCCACCACCCCAGAGGACACCACACACAAACAGCAGCGCGATGAGCAGCGTGAGTCCTTGGGAGCTAGACTTTGGCTGAGGTCCAGGTGTCTTGGCTACCGTTCTCCCTGGTTTGTGTCGTTGTTTACTCCCCCCACATGGATTTGACCGGAAGGGTTTGAGGTTGGGGGGTTTAAGAAATATGGTGGGAACTAAGTCCCTCAAGCCCGTGCTTAAATCAAAAGGCTTTTAGGTGTATGACGGGGGGAGTGGATGAGTGTACAGTTTGGGGGAGAAGTGTTTACAGTGCCAGGGTTTCAGTGGAATATATTTGTCTAGAGTGTAAGGGAGACTGTCTGGTGTGTCGATCAGAGTCTAGAGAGCCCTATCTTTTCCAGACACGCTTCATAAGCTTCCTCTGGGTCAGCTGATATTGACTGTGCTAACAGGGCTGGGGATCATCAACGTAATGACAACACTCCCCAGCAGACCTGAGTTAGCCATAGAAAGCACAGGGCAGACATTACAGTAGTTTAAATACTCTTATCTCTGTTCAAACTATTGGCATTTTCTTTCTTCTTCTTTTTTCAAAGTCTCCCATTCCTTTCACAGTGCTGTCTCAGCTGCTTCCCCTGTTGCATGGCAATGTGAACAGCAGTAAGGTGATCATCACAGAGTACCTGGAGTTGTGTCGCCAGCCAACGACCTCCCCCATCTCCAGCCCTCAAAACTCAGGAGACGGCATCCCTACCAGGTACCTACCAGGGCCCCGTTTACTTTAACACTGTCTGCTTAGTTTTGCTTTCACTTTGTACCTGTCATTTCCCAGAATCAAAAGGTAAGAACAAAGATATAGAATGAGTCTAAATAAAGACTAGTTTGATGGGTTGTTTTTGTTGTTTTTTGTTGCTATATTTTGTCTTCTATTTCCTTATACGGTGGACATGTTTTGTTTCAGTTAACCAGGCGCAGATGTTGAGTAAACGGAGTAGCCTGTTGACTTAATGGTATTCATGTGTATATAAGATGCTCTCCATTTCCTCCTGTTCCCTAGGATCCGTGTGAAGCGCCTCATCAAGGACAACGCCGTGTATGAGAAGCGCTCAGCATACAGACGATGCTGCTGGTACGTGCACTCAGAAGTCCTGGCCAGTTTCAGCCAGGTGGCCCTGCCTGTGCCCTGCCAGTGGAACTACCTCACCCAGGGGGCCAAGACGCCCTGTGAAGAGGCCCCGGGGGCCACAGGCTCACAGGGCAACTCTCCCACCACGCCCCAGCCCTCCTCCACCACCACCCCTTCCTCCTCCTCCTCCTCCTCCAACAACAAGAGGAAGAGCGCAGGCAGCATGTCCATCACCAAGTTCATGAAGAAGTGTGCTGCTGACCCAGAGCAGGTAGGAAACCGTTTAGTGAACGATGGTGGATGTCTTATGTTTGGGGCCCAGCGTATTTCTGAACAGGACAGGAAAAACAGGAAACACCTCTGGCCTTTGCTGATGCATGACATTAAAGGAACATTTCACTGACTGTCACCATGACTCTGCAACAAGTTATTTAGTGGTCTTTGTTGTATAAGTAGCCAGGGAATAGACAGTACCAGTCAAAAGTTTGGACACAACCTTGCCAAGAGTGTGCAAAGCTGTCATCAAAGCAAAAGGTGGCTACTTTGAAGAATCTAAAATATAAAACATATTCTGGTTTGTTTAACACTTTTTTTTGTTTGTTTACTACATAATTCCATATGTGTTCCTTCATAGTTTTGATGTCTTCTATATTAATCTACAATGTAGAAAATAATAAAAAAGAAAGAAAGAAAGAAAAACCATTGAATGAGAAGGTGTCCAAACTTTTGACTGGTACTGTACACATTTGAGAAAATAACTTTTATTGGAGCATGAAGTCATTGATGAACTCCTACAATTCCCATAATGCTCTGTGCCTCCCAGCCAGCCACGGAGGCGCATTGAAGCTAAGATGCCCTTTGGTAAACCCACGTGGTAGCTAGCGTGGTGCTTATGGATGGAAACAAACCAAGCAGTAGCTTCTGCGGAAACTGCTTCTTGTAGTTTTGAGGGAGTTTTGTAGTTTTCCTCCTAAAGACTAACCCTAACCCCAACCCTAGAGACCTCTTCATCCCCGCTACCCCCCCTGTACAAGTTCTCTCCTGCTAATAAACTAAAATTAAAAAATAATAGCCTACTGGCATTACGACTGCCTATGGCCCCTGGTGTGAGCCTTGATTACTTTGTCTTATGATGACTGTTGGATAGATGATTCACTTACTTAAACAAATGTATTGTTGCAAGTCGCTTTGGATAAAGGCGTCTGCTAAATGCTGTAAATGTAAATGTCAAAAACTTTGTGGTGACCACCCCCACGTCACTCAGGGTAAAATCCTCAAACTAGTGATACAAGCTCTTGATCTACAGAATGTGTTTAGAGGCTGTCTTCACATGCCAACACGTTCGTAAGGTGATCTGATGGTGAATGATTTTGAGGTCAAAGATCGGTGAAGTGGCCCTTTTTTCGTAAAGTTTAGGTTTTTTTAATATGTTTTTAGGGCATTTCTGCTTTATTGGGATAGAGATAGTAGAGATTGACAGGAAGGATGGGTGAGAGAGAGGAGGGATGACATGCAGGATATGTCGATGGCCGGAATCGAACCAGGGGCTGATGATGTGGTATGCGCCTTAGTGTGCTACGCCACTGAATGCCCCGAAGTGGCGTTTCATCTTGAACCCATTGCTCTGACTGCATGAGTATTCGATTCTCATGACCTCTTCTCTCTCCCAGACGGAGGCGATGGAGACCGATGGGTTTCAGGCTGACACTGAGGATGATGAGGATGAATCAGACTGTGTCATAGTCACCCCTCAGAATGGTGAGTCCCATAACTGGCACATCCACCCGTCTAACTTTCAGGGAGTGAAAGGTGGCAGACAATCTAGTTCCACTCAATACAACTCTTATGGACACCCATCTATTTGACAGATGCTTCTGAGGCTCCGTCGTTCAGCTGTGGGGGTCGGGGTGGGGGGTCGGGGTCCAGCCCTCCTGACACACACATTATTAGACAATAAACATCTAGATTATAGAGTCAACAATGATGTGTGGACACTTGGTGACCTGTTTTTTCCCCCATGCAGGATCCTCAAGAAAGGACACAACAGCCTCAAACCCCCCCACAGACAGAGAGGGCCCAGATCAGATGGAGGTGACTCCCTCCGACACGGCTGCCCTCCCCCTGCCCACCCCTGCCACCGCCTGAGGGCTGTCTCCCTCCCTGACTCTGGGTGTGTGGCGGTGTGTCAGATATAGAATCAGGATCTTCAATCAAGACGACACACTCTGGTCGCGGTGGCTCTCATCAAGCCCATCCACACACAGTGTTACGCCCCAGCTCCTTCTAAGTGTCAGACATCTCTACCTGTAAAATGTAATATGAAATTGTCTGACCCCAGGAGCTAGTTGGGCCAGGCTAATTTGATCCAACGTTCATCCACCCATGCTTGGCCGGTTCTGTTGGATCGTCAGACATGTTTGTATGGATGTCTTGGTTTTGTGAGGGGTGGAAGGTGACTCAGACAGCCATGACTGACGTCACTCACAACAGATTGGGTTAATCAGTACCAACTGGAGAAGTTGCTATCTGCTGGACCATAGCAGTCCATAGCATCATCCTGACCTTTATATATATATATGTATTTGTTGTTTTTTGAACATACTTGAACTGGTTGAATTCATTAAAACATAATAATGATATGATTAAATGTACTGCACTTTTATATGCCTCCCTTGTCCCCCCCCCCCTTATTTGGATGCCTTTATCAACATTCCACCACCACACACAAGAAATATTTGTTTTTTGTTCATGGGTTTATCTGGCAAGTGCTGTTGTCTTTCAGGCTGCTAAACATACATAGTGCTTGTTGTACTATTCTAAACCTCCATTTTGTGTTCTTTTGATAATGGTTTAGAGGTGGAATAGGAAATAGCCGTCCATTTAAAAAACGTTGCTGTTTGCCTTTCATTTTCTGCGGCAGGGTCATTCAGAATGCTCTCCTGCCCAACTGTGTTGCAGTCTGCAGGTGTGAATAAAGGTGTCTCAAAATTAGTCTTTGAATAAAGCATTATTTAAAAAAACAACAACAACATGCCTTTGATATGTGCTGCGTTGCATTTACAGGTGCTGAAGAATGCTTTGGGTGAACGAAGCGGTCTTAATACGAGACCTGTCTGAAATAAACCACATTTTATTTCAATGAGCTTCACACTTATTCCCCAGCATGCAGTATGATGCCCCCCATGTACGTGTAAATTACGTGCGATTTATAATAATAACCGTAATGCAATCTTCTTTATTACAGGTAGGTTAAAAAGCAACATATAACTTCAGAGCTTTCATAAGTAGACTACTATACTATCCTCAGCTGGTCATCCTAGACAAAGTTAGGACAAACTTAAAACATTTACATTTCGGTTCAGAAACCAACGGAAATTAGCCAACTAAAAGGACAGGCTTTGCTGATTTGTGCTGTGGTTAGCAGATGACAGTAGCACTATCTGTGTACAGACTCCTGACTTTGCTGTAACATTGGAGAGGAATATGGCTGACCGTGTGCAGTGCATGTCACACTGAGCAGAGGACAGGTGCTGTGAGGAGAGGTAGGTTGTTGTCATCCCAGCCACCTGCGCAGGATCAACACTGTCTCACCATGTTGTGTGTACGTCCCTTCATTTCTGTCTCAAAATAAACAAAGAGCCATCTGGACATTTCTATGTCTACTGCCCTGACACAACGAGTTATGTTGGTTACATATGAATACAAGCTAAGACTGACTGCAAATGAACACAACCACCACTACAAAACAACACATTTCCATGCTGCCAACGTCACATGATAGCAAGTTAAGAAGGATTGAATTAGAATTGCAAGTACTCCTTAATACATTTCATGACCACTGTTGCTAGGATAGATTGGTTATACTTGCAAATGATGCACAGCCAAAGCTCTGGCAGCAAGCCACTACAGATCAGTAGGTCTGTCATGTCCAGGCAAGTAAAAGCTGACTGACATTTCAACATTCCAACATGTATAACATGATGTATGCCAAGAGGAGTGCAAACATACTTTCTGTCATTATAGAATGTTTTTATTTCCCCCCCATTCAATAAATGGGTCTTTTCATTGCCAGGAACTCAGTCCAATAACTTTGACGTTCAGGTAATTTAAATACTTGCTGCCGCTATCTTTGAAAGTGCTTGCGATAGGTCAAATACAATATTACAGGATTCACCTTAAATAAAATAGCTTAACCATTACGTTGTTTGCGGTCTGCAGCTGATAACACTCACATCAATCACATCAAGTCAAAATAAAGTAAAGCAAAGTACCTGACTGAAATAGGCTTCAGTAGGAAGTCCTCTCAGAGCCGACTGCTCCACTATCAGACAGGATGACACCACAAGTACTGAACCCTTACCACTGGATTAGCAAGTCTAGCATCCGCCTCCACCAGGACCACCACCCACCCCTCACAACCGTACCAACATTACTGTCTCGTGTCTGGGTCAACATATGTGCTGTGCTAGCAGGATGAGAAGTGGAGATGGGCGTTATAGAGACACATAATTACAACAGGGTCTCTCCATACCATGCCGAGTTGACTGATTCCCTAGTCATATAGGTGTCAGGGTAAGGGAGCGGATCCACAGCCAGCCTACGTACATTCAGGGTACAATAAAAAAAAATAAAAAAAAATAAAAACACTGCATGGTATAGAAGCTCTCCATCATTCCTCTTCAGAATCTCTGGCAGAACTTCCTTTAATGGATTAGTAGTAGTGTATTTCTACAGCTTTTGAAATGAGGGTTTGGGGACAGTGTAATCTCCAGGTAGGGGAGGAGCAGGGGTGATGGGTGGTAGTCTGGGGGAGGCTGTGGAGGCTCAGTAAGATAGGGGTGGGTGAGGCAGCAGGAAGAGTTCAGGGACAAATATGGCTTGTGCTCAGCTAAGGGTCCGAATGTTCTCCAGCAGCTCTGGCTTGAAGAGTGTAGGGTTCTTTCCACCAGTGGCTGCGATGTCTGCCTGCACCGCGGCATCCCAGGAAAACGACAGCAGGGCCGCAGGGACCTTCAAGAGAGACATTGTAAACAAAAAAAGATTCGATGAAATTTGCTAATTTTGTCTGCTTCCATATTGCTCTGGGGCAGGGGTCTGCAAACTCCAATCCTGGACTGCAGGCTCTTGTTCCAGCTGAGCTCCAACACACCACGTTTTAACTTATGCTAGTATTCATGATTATTTTGCAACAAGTGCTTTTGTGCTGGGTTAGAACAAAAGCCTGCATTCCTGAAAGAGTTGGGAGACCCATGCTCTGAGGTGTAGTGTCTCTCTGACTTACCAGGCTGCATTCGTTCAGGGCCACCTCTTTGTCCTCCTGTAGCTTGTGTCCTCCGGGGGCCACCAGCTCAAAGGGCTGCCAGTCGTCCACCAACGCCTCCCGAACAAACTGGAAGAGCGTGGCCACCCGATCCCAGGCCAGGAAGGTGCCTGCAGGGCATTATGAGAGAAGAGGTAAGAGATAGACTTCACTGTTCGTATTTTCATGTCCGTTTCACTGCTACCATCAGAGATTAGTACTTATGAATTAAAACTACAGTGATTCCAGTGAGTGCAGGTTTTCCCTGTTTTCATGTCCTTGTGACCCAGCACCCTAAAAACCAACAAAACATTTTCATTGAGCATGCCAGTTCCCCTTTTCGAACACACCAAGCACTCACAGCCCATCCCTAGAACTGTTCACCAAATCCAGGATCTGGATATCAGGTGTCTGTCAGCAGATACACACCTTGTAGAAGAGTTCCGTCTGGCATTCGCACTCTCAAAAGGGAGTAGTTGTATTTCCTCCTCTCCCTTTGCTCGTCCCTCTCCCGCATGGCCTTGGTGCGCAGCATGGCATTCCTCTCCACCACCTCGCTCCTGACAACCACACAGACACAAGGACCGTCATTCAGAGACGCGTGGAACCCACAGGATTCAAAACCTGGGTCTCCCGCATAACCAACCCAACATCTTACAAAGCTGGCTTTTCCCTGAATCAGTACGAGATTGGGTTGGCGTACGGGAGACCCGGGTTTGTATCCTGTCGATTGTATACATACACACGCACACGCACACACAAAGAGATTGTACCCCTCATGCTGTAATGCTAGTGGGTGCAGTTTATGATTGATCACAATGAGCCATAATATGTAGGTGAGTCTCTACATACTTCTGCAGCTGCTCCCTCTTGAGGTCCTCTGCAGTCAGGTTGTAAAAGTCTTGGGGCAGCTCGAATCGCATGGCGTTGGGGGAGGAGCGGTAGACCTGTGGCTGGCGGTCCAGCTGGGCCCTGACAGGCTCTCCCACCAGCAGACGGTCCCTCCTGTCCTGCATCTCCTCCAGGGCCTCAGGGCCAAGCTCTGCCAGCACCAGGAACTCTTCACTCTCCTCTGGGAAGTATATGTGTGTGTGAATAAATAAATGACACATAGCAATGGTTACTTGTCGTCATCAACCCTGTTTCTGGGGAACTGCTGGGTGTGTACACACACACACACACACACACACACACACACACACACACACACACACACACACACACACACACACACACACACACACACACACACACACATACACATACACACACACACATACGGGTGAGTTTACCTTGTCCATCCACAGGCATCATGATGCTCTCAAAGCCCACGGCCTGCAGGAACTCCAGAGTCCCATCCACAGGCTTGACCTTCTCCTGGGGACACAGACCACCAAGACAGGGCTGAAAGGACTGCACTGACAGAAACATTCAGTTTCTCATCAAGTTCATCATGTCTGAAACCCACCTGGTACACCTTGTTGCTGAGTTTGATCTTTCTGTACTTCTCCTCTGTGGGGTTCTTACATATGTTGTCAATGTACCTGACAAGAGAGGGGGGAACATGAAAATCACTTACAACATCAATCCATGTGACAAAACGAGAACCTTTCCTGTGAAAGACTCACTTGCTTATGATGTCCACTGCAATCTTCACTTTCTCTCTGTCCTTGGTGAAGGTATGAACCATCATGATGGAGGCCTCCACACGGTCCTCTTCAAAGCGCTGTTAGTCATGACAAGACACATTTTATCAGGGGCATTCAATTAGAACCAATTCAATTCATGTCAGTGAGGGCTTGTGGTGCAACATTTTGCATGAATAGTATGAATGAATGGTATGTATGAATTAATAAATTAATACACACGTACACACATGAATAGTACATGTCAGTCTCAATCAGATCATGCAACACTGTTGAGTTCATCTGATTTTTATTAAAGCTTAAAAATTAGAATCTCTTTTCAGACCTACCATGAAAATGGCCTCTTTAATGTGAACATCTCTCTCGCCCTTAGTTAAGGTGGCTCCGGTGAGCGGGCAGGTGAAATACACACCTGACACTGAGAGACATGCAGGATCCTTAAAAGGCACCTTGGAGCCCTGTAAAAGATGACACATTACTAACAATGAGTAAATACATGTACTTTGTTGGTCATTCAACGTGTGGAATAGATCACTTGCATGTGGCAAAGATGTTGTGCGTTTGTTTAAAGCGCGTTGTATTGCAAAAGTGTGTCCAAAATGTGCTATAAAAACACAGTCTTCTGTGGCTCAGTTGGTAGAGCATGGCGCTAACAACGCTTAGGTTGTGGGTTTGATTCCTGCTGGGACCATATATACTGAAATGTATGCACTCACTGCAATGTAAGTCGCTTTGGATAAAAGCGTCAGCTAAATGGCATATATTATTAAATGGCATACAGTACCAGTCAAAAGTTTGGACACAAACTTGCCAAGAGTGTGCAAAGCTGTCATCAAAGCAAAAGGTGGCTACTTTGAAGAATCTAAAATATAAAACATATTCTGGTTTGTTTAACACTTTTTTGTTTACTACATAATTCCATATGTGTTCCTTCATATTTTTGATGTCTTCAATATTAATCTACAATGTAGAAAATAATAAAAAAAAATAAAGAAAAAACATTGAATGAGAAGATGCGTCCAAACTTTTGACTGGTACTGTATATTAGATGTGTAGTCCTTGCCTCTACTCCGACTGTTGCCTTTTCCTGGTCAGCTGCAACTGCTGCAGCTTCAGCCTCCAGCTCTCTCTTCACTGTGAAAACAACAACAAAGTCAGACCACGACCCAAAACCCAATTCACTAATCCTCTAACGTTACACCGCTCGTCAGACGTGTCAACAGTTGACCGTCTTGTCAATACAATATCATCAGTCTTTCAAGGAATAGGGAACAGATTGAAGCAACGATGAAACCATGGGTAACCCTCTCACCTTGATTGCGGATGGCATCGTGAGAGGTCTGGACCCGTGGGCGACGCTGCTGCTCGATCCGGGCCAGGGCTGCAGCCCCTGCCCTCGCGGTTCCCTCACTGGGAGCATGGCGGGGCTTGGCAGGGCCACTGCTCTGCACCACTTGGGGCTTCGAGCTGCAGGCAGAGGACAGGGGGCCATGAAGGGACATGTCAACATCATCATGTGGATACTCCACATTCAACCTTTGATGTGCTGTATTCATACCAAATAATGTGTACAGGCAGGAAGCAGTGTACTATTTCTGATCACATGAGGGCGGGTCAGGCAGGGAGAGCGTTAGCGCTAGCTAACCGATAACAGCCTTTAACGCGGATCAGACGCCAAACAGCACGTCGGTTATGTAACCAGGTAATTAGCAGACAAGCTACTGTTTCAGACTGGACTGTCAAACGCTTGACTAACGGTTGGGAAAGTTTGTTTACCTGCTGCCGTCTTCTGTGAGTTTCTTCCCAGGTCCTGCTGATTTGAATTTGATATCTTTTTTGAAGTCATCAAAGAATTTCTTCATTTCTGTTAACTTTCGCAGTTAAAATAGCCTGCGAAAACGCACAGGTGAATATATGGTCTGAGAGAGAGCGAAGCTTACTAAATTGTTTTCATCAAATCCGAGAACGGAAGAAGGAAGTGTGCACAAGATGTGACATCTAAAAAGAGACAAATATTTTCCACAGCGACCCCCAGTGGTTTGGGTTTGCAATAGTACAGGACTGGAGAAATAAATGCTAAAATGTGTACAATGATTCTGACTTGGACATTAATAAATAAACTAATAACAACTTAATCAGCATGAAGTAGAATGTTCATGTATTACAGGTATCTCATTTGTACACTACATAGTATCATGTTAAAGACACTTGAAGTTTAATGTTTGTGTTGAATAGGTTGGAGCGCATGGTTGGAGTGCATGGAAGTTCTGTACTGAGTGGACACATGTACGTTTGATGTTACAAAATGACATCCATATCAAGGGAATGCAAGGGAACTACAGTAATAATGATATGTACCGGATCATACATCCCACCAAAAAGGTCACAGAGTACATTTTTAGAATGGTATTTTTACATTTACATTTTTTACATTTAGCAGACGCCTTTATCCAAAGCCACTTACAAAAAGTACATTTGCACAAGTGAATCATCTATACATCAGTCATCATAAGAAAAAAAATCTATGCTCGGACCAGGCAGTCACAATGCTAAGGGAAGGAAGGATTACTTTTTGACTCACTCGTCTTTGTTTCAGGCGTCTTCGTGTCAGGAAGCTGTCACAGAGGCTATCGCTTTACTCTAGAGACAAAGTTCACCACTGAATTTATTTTTACTTTGATACCACAGTGTGTGTGTGTGTGTGTGTGTGTGTGTGTGTGTGTGTGTGTGTGTGTGTGTGTGTGTGTGTGTGTGTGTGTGTGTGTGTGTGTGTGTGTGATGTATTCATTCAACTTTATGCGACTTGAAGAAGAGGTATGGGGCCAAATCATCTTGTCTGTAATGTCAACTGTAATGTAATGTAACAAAATGTAATGTTTTTGCACATTTGCAAATGAGTGGAGGGAGCCTGATGAGAAAAAAGATAGCACATTTACAGTGTACACATTATAGGTTTCCATTGGTTAGCAGGGTGGAACGGCACAAAAAACACCCAATAAGGGAGGCGAGTGGGAGGGATTTCCTCTCTCATAATGAGAGTTAGCGGAAACTCTGCCTGTGGAGCTAGCCGCCTCATCTCGCGCTGTTGAGAAGCTAGCTTGTTATACAGGTTTCGTGTCGGCCTGAAAACGCCAAGAAGATAGACACAAAGAGCTCCAGAGGTCCAAGAAGAGGGAAAAGGCTGCAGAGAGGAGCAGGAGAATGCCGCACAATTTCCAGCCAGGAGACCTGGTCTTCGCCAAAATGAAGGGGTACCCCCACTGGCCAGCCAGGGTAAGCCAGCGAGCAGCCTAGACCGGAGTCCTGGGTGGGCGGTTATGGGACCCTGAAGGTTCGCTGTGCATCCTTGGTGCTGCTAACGGTTGTAGCCAGCTAGCTTTGCCTCGTGTTTGAAAAAAGATTAAACTACGTGGTGCAGGAGTCGATTAGGCAGGATATTTGCTGGATCTGATCTCTGCCAACTACAATTATGGCCAGGCTACTTTCAAAATGACGTTGTTTGTGCATGTATTTTGTCCAAACAAGCGGCCAGTGCTAGGCAGCTGGCTACTGTTGATGTGCATTGAAGTATGGCTAATTTGCAACTTTGTACACTATACCTGTCTTCATGCAAATAAAATCCTCCACCTCATTGAGGTTTATTGTTGAACACAGTAACACATTTAATTTTCTTGTTGTGGAAAGGTGATGGTAATGTTTTATGCGATAGCCAAAGAATGATTGGTTTTGACTTAAGTCTGGAGGAATGTTGATTGATTGAGTCCGGAGACTACATGTTTTATTACCATATTAGCTAAGTAAAAACTGATGTCAGGATCTTTATTAGTGAATGTACAGTATTATCTCTAATGCAATAAGCACCCTACAATGTCTCTCCTGTGTCTCTGCCACCTAGATTGAGGATGTGGCAGAGGGGGCTGTGAAACCACCCCCGAATAAGATCCCCATTTTCTTCTTTGGGACCCATGAAACGTAAGTGCTGTGTGCCTTTTACTGATTTAGAAAAGCAAGAGGATAATTCCTCCTTTGATGGACATGGACTGATGTATCCAACATCAACAACTGTAACTAATACATTAAAAAAATCCGTATTACTTATGAAATGTGTTACATCACTGGAGATAAGTCTTCCTTCTTTCCTGAGGTACTCAGAGATGCTTTTCACACCCCTATTAGCTAGGTAATCCTGTTCCACCTGGGTCTATTCTGGAGCCTGTACACCAGTGTTTGCGGTCCCTAATTCCCCATTAGTGCATTCCCCATGGTCATATTTTTCTTATGCTGCTTTTATCATTCCTTTTGAATCCCATTGAGGTGCTTTTAACTACTGCTTTGTGTATGAGATCATATTTGTGCTCTGAAAGATGCAGTCTGGTTTGTTATGATGTTGTGAGAGGATTTGTTTTGCAAGATGGCATATGCTGTTCTAAAACTGCCACTAGGTGGCACAGAAAGTCAGTCAGTGGTAGCGTTGTAGTTCTATACCATTTGATGGCATTGCATTTACTCAATTCACGTTATGTGAACAAAGTCTCTGGTAACATGCATTGTCAAATTATCTTTTGATCATTGATTGTGTTTGGTTTTGGAGAAGTTCAGCTTTTAATGTGTTGAATAGAACTATTAGAATTACAGTGCAGTGGTAGGTGCCATCACGGTGACTATGAAACCTGTTCTCTCTCTCCTAGTGCATTCCTCGCACCAAAGGACCTTTTTGCCTATGAGAAGTACAGCGAGCGCTACGGAAAGCCTAATAAAAGGAAGGGCTTCAATGAAGGCTTATGGGAAATCCAAAACAACCCTCATGCCTCCTACAGTGCCCCTGCTGTAAGTACCTCATTTCCTCAGGGATCCATGTAACGGAGCCTCTGATCAATATTGTTTCCATGACACTGACCTATTAGTCTATTTACGCTGCGTTGTGTCCTGATAGTGTTGTTATCCCTGCTTTCTCTTTTGCTGTGTGATTCTTTTACATCAGTGACTTATTGTGACTGCCAATGGCCCCTGGCCCTAGCATAGATTTATTTTTTCTTATGTTGACTAATGGATAGATGATCCACTGACTTAGACAAATGTGTTTGTTGTAAATCGCTTTGGATAAGGGCGTCTGCTACATGTCAAAAATGTAAAATAAAATGGAACAATTTTATTGTCCAGAATAAGACCGGCAAAGTTGATGACTTGTGTGGCATTACCTCTGTTCTCTCCCCAGCCTGCCAGCTCCTCTGACAGTGACGGCAATGATGCCGGAGGAGGAGGAGGAGGCGGCGGAGGAAGTGATGAGGATGAGGAGGAGGATGAGGAAGCTGTGGTGCCCAGGAAAGCAGACACAGCGAGTGAGGTTGACTCTGATTCCGGAAGTGAAGATGGAGGAGGTGGACGAGGACGAGGTGGTGGAGGAGGAGGAGGAGGAGGAGGAGGAGGAGGAGGAGGAGGAGGGGTGAAGAGGAAGCCCCCTGCTGCCAAGGTGACTGCGACTTCATCGTCAGTGTTTTTGGAACCTAAGGGCCACCGTACACGGTCTTTTCCCTAAAGAGGCTCTGTGGTGTTACTCAACACATTCCTCAATGCTGTATAACCGCACGAGTACTGGAAAAAGGCCAAGACCTTGAGATATGATCTGAATTTTATTCATGAATAAAATTTATAAAAAGCAAGAATATGAACAGTCTGTAATTTCAGCTCAATCCCTCCCTCCCCTGTTGTCATTTAGCGCCCCCCTCCTGTGAAGAAGGCCCGGGGCTCGTCCAGTGAGAAGGATGGAGAGGAGAGTGGCTCCCCCTCTGAGCCGGACCTGTCCCCCAGTGACTCAGATTCTGGGAAGAACAGTGACCAGGTCAGTTCGCGCACACACACACACTGTTGTGTGTTCTACACTAGCAGTTCACAATTGCATCACCAATCCACAAAAAAACAAAACAATAAAAAATGTTTATGTATCACCTGACTAGATTGTGTTTGTTTGCTGGTCTGACCCTGTAGGACTTCACACCTGAGAAGAAATCGTCATCAGCAGCAGCAGCGCGAGGTGGGAAGAAAGCCGTAGGCAGAGGAAAGAAGAAGGTGAGGAATTGACACAGTCTGGCTTTCAAACTGCCCTGGGAAGTTCAACCAAGGACAGCTGGAACTCAGTGACTCCCACCTGGCTTTCCTCTCATGGTGTTTTTCTTTTCTCTCTCTCTCTCTCCCCCTCTCTCGCTCTCTCTCTCCCCCTCTCTCTCTCTCTGTGTGTCTCTCTCTCCCCCTCTCTCTCTGTGTCTCTCTCTCTCTCTCTCTCCCCCTCTCTCTCTCTGTGTGTCTCTCTCTCCCCCTCTCTCTCTCTGTGTCTCTCTCTCTCTCCCCCTCTCTCTCTCTGTGTCTCTCTCTCTCTCTCTCTCCCCCTCTCTCTCTGCGGGGTGCTGCAGAAGGCCTCGTCTGGCTCAGACTCTGACTCCGGTTCTCAGTCGGAGCAGAAAGGAGGAGGAGGAGGAGGAGGAGGGAAAGGGAGTGACTCAGAGGAGGACGAAAAGCCACGACCTGCCCTGTCTGGATCAGAATCCAAGTCTGGCTCCAAATCTGACTCCGACTCAGACCCACCTCCGCGGAAGGGGCCTCAAGCGCGCAAAAAAGGTGAGTTTCCGGAATATTTGGCTCCCTGGAAAGATCAATCTATTTCTTTCCAGTTAACCAGTTATTAACTTGATGTGATATTATCGGTACGCAGGCCTTTAAATAAAAGCCAATCACAAGTTCATAGGGAAAAACAGACGAGCATTAATCTGGGAGAGCATTTGTTGAAAAACACTACCCCCTTGCACTCTGTTCATTACCCACTCAAAGTGGTAGGTCACTGTATTTGCCACTGTGTCACCTTGTTTGTCCTCTGCCCTCTGCCCCCTCCAGAGAAGCCTCCACCAAAGCCCAGAGCAAGGAAAGCCAAACCTGCCCCGAGCAAACCTGCCAGAGCACCAACCTCCTCCTCAGACAGCGACAGGTTAGCTGTGGTCCTAATTGTCTGTTCCACTATTGGTCCTGCTCTGTTGATTCATTGTGAATGGCGTTTATGAATAAATAAGCGTGTAATAAAGGGCAACCTAATCTGGTCCCCTACGTGCCGTCTTCTGTAGCGACAGCGAGCCGGACCGCATCAGCGAGTGGAAGAGACGGGACGAGGAGCGGCGGAAGGAAATCGAGGAACGCAGGAAGAAGGAGGAGGCGGAAGAGCTCCGCAGGTTACGAGAGAGGGAGAAGGAGGAGGACGAGAAGAGAAAGAAGGAGAAGGAGAAGGCGGACAAAGGGAGCGACAGTGGCAGCAACAGTAGCTCGGACGAGGGCGTAGATGAACACCCACTGAAGAAGTCCAAGAAACCCCCTCCAGCGCCGATCCCTGCCCCCTCTGACTCGGACTCCGGACCTGAGGTAAAGAAAGGGCGGTGGATGTTATATTGAGAGGTGACATTTGTACATGTCTCTCGTCTCTACTCTTGTTTCAGAAAACACCATTTTTAAATTTAAGGTACACAATCACACATCTGTCCCCTTGTCCAGGTCAAGAAATCGGCCAAGCGTTCAGACAACCAGAAGAAAGGGAGGACAAAGAAGGAGAAGGACAGGAGAGAGAAAAAGGAGAAAGAGGTGAAGGAGAAGAAACCACAGCGCTCAGAGGAGTGGTCCCGAAGGAGGTGAATGACTGTTATGGAACCAGACAGAGACTGTAGTAAATGTCTTAGATGAGATATTCTCATCTCTATCCCAATAAAAGCATAAATGCCCTAAAAACATAAAAAACATTTTTTTTTTTTTAAATGTATACATGCAGATCACTGAGCCCCCTCTCCCTTAGGTCCAAGCCCGAGAAACCTAAACGCAGACCAGAGAGGCCTCCAGAGAAGAAAGTTGAGAAGAAAAAAGGTCAGAGTTCACATTAACTCTTCAGTTCAGTTTGTTCATTTGAAAGGCCTGTCTATTGGCCACGCGAAGACTCATTTGCATGGTCTCACCGCTGTGTAACGGTTCGTCAGATGAACTGATACCAGGGCTAAACGATGTCTCCTTCCTTCTGTCCATGCTCTCGCCTTGTCTGTTGGTGTGTGTGCACGCGCAGAGCTGTCACCGGAGGAGAAGCTTCAGAAGCTCCACACCGACATCAAGTTTGCACTGAAGGTGGACAACCCAGTGAGTTGCTTGCTTTATTTGTTCATAACAACAACAACAAAATTCCCCTGACCACAATGGTACTTCCTGGTTTGAATAAAAAAAAGAAGAAGAAGCTCCGTTCATAGACAACAGAAATGTTATGACAGGTGTCACGATGCATCCCGTCCAATAGTTGGCGCTGTCCTGTGGAGACCTGTAGCTGTTATGTTGTCTGTTTTACAGAACATTGAGGGGTGTCTAGAGGCCCTGGCGGAGCTCGAGGCTGTGCAGGTCACCAGCCACATCCTACAGAAGAACTCTGATGTGATCGCCACACTCAAAAAGGTGCATACCCTCCCCCCCCCCCATATACAATTAACATTGTATGTCTGTTCTCCATATCTCATACCTTGTTCTTCTTCTACCCCTGTATGAACGCTGCTGACACGGTTCTTTTTTTAAGCTCTCTTATCGAGTTGCTCTGTTTTGATTGACGTTACAGATCCGTCGATATAAGGCCAGCAATGCAGTTATGGAGAAGGCCAGCCTGGTCTACAACAAGCTAAAACTCCAGTTTGTGGGCAAGGCAGAAGTGCCAGGTAAACCCAAAGCAGAGGGCAAGGAGGAGGAGGAGGATGGGAAGGATGGAAAGGAGACAAAGAACAGTGGTAATTCTATATATTCTCTCATATTTTTATTTGCATTTCTAGCACTGGCTAATGACAGATTGAAAATGTTGTTCTGATTTTACCCCATAATTTCTTTGCGCTTTAATATCAATATATTGATTTTGCGTCTTTCCTCAGATTCAACACCTGTGAATGGAGAATCGGAACTCCCGAAAAATGAAGGTTCAGAGGTAGAGGGCAACCCTAAGTCACCTGTCCAGGAGGAAAACGATGAGCATACAGCTTCAAGCCACAACAGGTGAACATCTGATTTTTGACGCGCTGCATCTTTTGTTTTAAGGCAGTTCACGTTCTGATGGTTCTATAGTTGTCACGATGTAACAATTGTCTCAACACCATCAAATGGAACGCGGAATTCTAACATCCATCTCTTTGTTGTTGGTGGCGCCATCTTTCATTTGTGGCACTAGTTGTGCTCACCTGTGCTCTCTCCATGGCAGGCGCAGTCCAGACAGCCCTGCGGAGCAGCAGACACACACTGACGATGAAACAAACCACGTGATAGAGTGCTGAAGAAGCCTGAAGAAATGGACTGCAATTGTTTACCACAACAAAAAGGAAAGCTCACCAGTCTCTGAACCGTGGCGCTGTGCTGACGTTGTTTTCAGTTGTATGTTTCCTTTTATACGACACCTGGCCCGTCCCTTATCAACCCCCCCTTACCCCCACCCCCACCCCCCCTCCTCTCTCTCTCTCTCTCTCTCTCTCAACTACTCCGCTTTATTTTTCTCCCACATGAACTCTAACGTTGGTCTTTCATACTGTATGTATATTGAGAGATTCCATTTTAGCACTTCTAACAGGAATTTAGGGGGGCGGGGGGTGTGTGTGGGGGGGGGGGGGGGGTGTGGAGTCATGAATGTTCTGCTTTAAAATAATTGTGCAGTCGTGTGAATCAAAGCATCAGTTGGCTTCACTATATAAGCCTGTATAGAACTTCTAGAGAGGCTAATGTGTGTTGGGACAGTATGAGTGTGGTACAGACTTGTGCTTTTTTTGAGTGTTGATTGTTGTTTACCTTTTTTTTTTTTTTTTTTTATCTGGTCTTTTCTTATTAATCCAGACTCACCATGAATTGTTAAGCCATTGAATGGAGTCACACATCAAATGTTTTCCAACTGAGGTCCACCTACTTTTTTATAACCAATATGTTTTCAGATATCGCATCTACTTTTGACTTTAATGCTGTGGAATTACATGCCTGTCATCTTGTTTTCCCTCATTGGCTTTCAATAACCTGCATATTGAATGGGATAGTATACATTGTGTACAGAGTGAATGATATGATCTTTATCGCAAGTTGTGTAAGAAACTATTCAAAATCGCGTTCTTCTGGATCCCATTTCACATCTGCTTGTCATACATACAATGAAAGTGTTTTTAGTGATATGTAAATTGTTAAAATCATTTGTATCATTTAGTTGAGACTTGAATAAAAAATCTCAGCATGGTGGTCCTATTCATGAGTGTTCTGCCTCTTGGCCATCACACACACACACACACACACACACACACAGGTTGTGGTAATGTACCTATATTCCCTGAATAGTGCATAAGAATAGAGGCATAACCATAATGCCTCTGAGGTGAGGATGTTATGCTTCCTGTGTTGGTTGTGTCCAATCATGTTGGTCCAGTCATTAAGTATGAGAATGGAAGTTAAATTACACATCAGCACAGCATGTCCTTTTTTAACAATAATTATTATTATTATTATATGCACATTTCCACATAGTCATGACTGTAATGACGGCTGTCAGTGGCAAGAAGTCACTATCTTGTGCAGTGGAGTTCGGGCACCTAAATGTAAAGTGTAGGTGGGAAATAGGTGGATTTGACATTATCAAAGCTTAGCATGCAAACAGACTTGCTGTACATCCATGTCTTATTATAAGCAAACACTGAGAAATGATTGACATTGGTGCGTACACTTCAGGCTGCGCACCGACCTTTACATTCATTGATTCATTCCCACATGAGAATCCCAAATCATACAATCAGTCAGCTGACTTGGACGCCATTTTGTCAGCCATTTCCTAGACTGATCCACTGCCAGTGTCTTTGCTCAGCACAGGACGCCCCATCTGGCCTCGCCTTCCTCTGGCCGGGGATTAGTCAACATTTGCGGATCCCGCAAAGACGGTACCCGGGTGGATGAGAGACTGTCTGTCTGGCGGACCGGTTAGAGCGTAAAACACGTCTGACAGGCGCTTGGTCCTGCAGGACAGAAAAGTGACAGCCAGCCATGGCTTTGAAGATTGTTAAAGGGAGCATCGATCGGATGTTCGATAAAAACCTTCAAGATTTAGTACGTGGCATTAGGAATCACAAGGAAGATGAGGTAAGACGATTAGCTGTGTTTTCGGAAATGTCTTATTTACATTGTCAGAACGTCATCTTTAATTTCTAGCAGCTAACAACACACATTTCTATTCCAAATACCGCTAGCAAGCTAGCCCAGTAGCTGGTCGGCGGGGTAGCTAACATTCGGCAGAATTGAAAGCTGGCGCTAGCGAGCTAGCACAGCTACAGTACCTTGCATGAGGCTATTTCAGCTTGCTAATTAGCTTGATACCTGCCCTCGGTTCATGGCAGCTAGCTAGCTACCCAGATACCCCCTCCCATGTGTAAAGTAATAATCATCAAGTAGTTCATACGAGCCCCAACAATACTATTTTACGTTCACAAATCATTCAACTTTTTGGTGGGCAGTTTTGCTATCGGCGACGATGACGAGGATGATGATGCGCGGAGCTGTCAAATCGTCGCTGGCCCGAAGCTAACGGCATCAGTTAGCTAACTTAGCTCCAAGAATGAGGATTAGCTATACGTATAACCGTAATATTTGATAATGGTGTGTTCTCTTTGCAGTAACCAAGTCCTCAGAATAAGAGGGACGTGCTTTCAAGGAGTAGACGACGTTTTTCTCTCCGTCTAGTCTGAAGTCTCCATCTATCTTCAGCATAAACAATGTGCCAGGGACAACGTTGCATTTGTGTGGAAGGAGGGATGCTGCTCATCACCGGCACTTCTTCTCAGACAGAGGCCCTTGTTATGAAGCTAGTGCCTCGCTTGTCATGAACATCCAATTTCACCTGTGACCATCACCACATTGTGCTCAAGAATGCCATTCTTGTGGGTCCCTGACCCTTGACAGAATCCCCCTGTTCACAATGTAGTCTAGCCTACAATTGATAACCATACCTTCAGTATGACCGTTTATTAGCTAGCAATGTTGACCAAGCTCATGTTATTTCCATTGTATTAGTAAATGTAAGCGTGGAAAGCTTGAGCATTCAGTTCACTAAATCACACTTGTTTAGAATAGGTTTTTAGGTTATCTATTGATTGCTTATTCAAGATGACTGCTCCTTAGATAGGAAGTGCGCCCTATTTCCACAATGTCACATCTTAATAATAAGCCATTTAACTGACGCTTTTATCCAAAGCGACTTACATTGCAGTGAGTGCATACATTTCAGTATATATGGTCCCAGCGGGAATCAAACCCACAACCCAAGCGTTGTTAGCGCCGTGCTCTACCAACTGAGCCACAGAGGACCACGTCTTTGTGGAAAGATGATGTCACCAAAGATGTGTGCAGATGAGGGCAGACAATAAGATCATCACAGAATCAGCAGCATCTGAAGGGGTTATGGCCCAATAGAGGGCACTGTTGTTAGAATGACATATGGACGTGTGGATATCGTGGTACTAGAGATTCGGCTGAGAGCAGCCAGCCTGCATGCATCCTCCTCACAGTTTGAATGAGAATCGAGGCCAAGATGTGGCATCTAGATTTTACTCCGCCTCACCATTTTTAGACATCTGAATATTATCATGTTGAGCCACTGCTGTGGTGTCAACAGAGTACCGCTGGTCACTCTGCTTTAGCTTAATGGTTTGTCATGAGTGTACTAGTCCGTGATCTTCTGATCAGGCTATGGACCGGTCCTGTTCCCTGTGTGTAACCCTACCCTGCTTTCCAGGGTAAGGTGTAGGTTGCCCAGCCAACAGTTGACAGCTCACTGAAATATTAATTGTGTGTTCCACTCGTTCACGGCCTGCCCACAGTTTCTCATGGCCTCTCTCTATTTGCTTTTCTCATATTGTGTGTGTGTGGTGTGTGTGTGGTGTGTGTGTGTGTGTGTGGTGTGGTGTGTGTGTGTGTGTGTGTGTGTGTGTGTGTGTGTGTGTGTGTGTGTGTGTGTGTGTGTGTGTGTGTGTGTGTGTGTGTGTGTGTGTGTGTGTGTGTGTGTGTGTGTGTGCTGAGGGATATAGGCTTGGCTAACAGCCCCATCCTCTCAGGCTCTCCCTAGTGTACAGACGGGCCAAAATCCAAAAAGGTCTGATGGCAAACTATATAATTTACATAAGGGGGATACTGTTTTGCCAACTATATATCGTATCAGTATAGGCCTAGGTGTAACTGACTGTGAAGCTTACTAGGTATATTCCCTCTCTCATGGGGAGAATATCACACCACCTATATTGGTGTGTCTCTGTCTGAGAAGGTCTCCACACGCCACTGTCTCCCCATACCTCCGGCAGAAGCTGCTGTGTGTGCAGAATGCAGGGCTTGGCTCTGGGACAACTATTCCAGTTATGGGAACTGAATCAGCCTTTGAACCAGAATGCAGTAGAAAAGCATGGTGGAGGTCTGGTGATCCTGTGTCTCCCTCTGCCTACCTTCCAGCCTTCCTCCTTTAGAGCAGAAGTCTAATATGCAGAATGCAATTTCCCCCCCCCCCCCCCCCACCTCCTGTCACTGTGCTGCTGTCTCATGACTGGAGACACATGACCAGCACACTTGCACTATGGAGGTGTGTGTGTGTGTGTGTGTGTGTGTGTGTGTGTGTGTGTGTGTGTGTGTGTGTGTGTGTGTGTGTGTGTGTGTGTGTGTGTGTGTGTGTGCGTGGTTCTATTTCACCATTGATTGTCTGCTCTATCTGAAGCTCAACTAAGATTTTCTCCAGCAGAATGCATGAAGGTTTTTAATCAGTGTCGTCGTTGGTGCACAAGCAATACACTGCGTTAGATAACCCATTAGAATATGTCTCGGGCTTAGGCCTACTGTGAACACCATTCTCATCTGAAGCTTTATTTTCGTTTACCCTTGATTCCAGAGATTTAGGCCTTGACTTGGAATAAAACATACAGCTTGGCAAATGTTATGTCATTCATAATGATACAGTCAATGTTATGTCATTCATAATGATACAGTCAATGTTATGTCATTCATAATGATACAGTCAATGGTATGTCATTCATAATGATACAGTCAATGTTATGTCATTCATAATGATACAGTCAATGGTATGTCATTCATAATGATCAGTCAGTCACCTTCTTCTTGTTTCACATTCTTCAGTGACATCAGACACACCTAGACCCAGTACGTAGGCCACTGCTTCACTGAGTCCCAACTGTGGCTGAAACTAATCCCTGAGTATCATGTGGGCTGCTGTCATTGCACACTGTCTGATGTGCCCTCTGGTTTCTCTGTGTTCCCCCTCAGGCAAAGTACATCTCCACCTGCATCGATGAGATCAAGCAGGAGCTCAAGCAGGACAACATCGCTGTCAAGGCCAATGCTGTCTGCAAGCTTACCTACGTAAGACCAGGACCCTTCACTTAACCCCAATTTACATCTGAGAGCCGAGCCGAGCTGATCTGGGCTGCGCTAGCCTGGTTAAGCATCCACCATAGTTGCTGAAACAGTGCTGGAAAAGACGATGTCAAAATAGAATATCTGCACCAGCACAGTGTGCTGCGGATCAGCCCTGTAGCGTGCAAAGCCCCTCACTCTCCTCACAGAGAGACAGACACACACAGGGATCTCCTATAAAAACACTAAGGCGCCATTTGATAAATATAGCCATGTCCGTGCCTACATGAGCTTTTACACTTGGGTATAAGAGCTCTTTGCTCATGCATTTAGTCTGTGGAGCTCTCTCTGTCCACAGGGGACGGTCTGATGTCTCACTCTGTCCCTTTCTCCGTGTGTGTTAACAGTTGCAGATGCTGGGCTATGACGTCAGCTGGGCCGCTTTCAACATCGTTGAAGTCATGAGCTCCTCCAAGTTCACATACAAGGTGTGAGATGGAGAATTTGATGGATGATGTCTCTTCTGTGTGTGTGTGTGTGTGGGGGGGAGGGGGGGGGGGGGACGTCTTAACTATGAACTACAGCTTGGTTGAGGTCAGATGATTGACATGCTCTGTTCCTCTTGCCAACAGAGAATTGGCTACCTGGCTGCCTCCCAGTGCTTTCATGAGAGCACTGATGTCATCATGCTGACAACCAATCAGATCCGAAAGGTCAGTGATGCTTTTCGCCACATGGCCTGCCTGTCTGTGGTGATTTAAGACTAGTGTCTGAGACCTGTTGTTCTCTCTCTCTCTCTCTCTCTTTTGCTCTCCCTCTCTCTCTCTCTCTCTCTCTCTCTCTCTCTCTCTCTCTCTTCGCCTCTCAGGATCTCAGCAGTCCTAGCCAGTATGACACCGGCGTTGCTCTCACTGGGCTCTCCTGCTTTGTGACCCCTGACCTTGCCCGAGACCTGGCCAATGACATCATGACTCTGGTAAGTCACATAATTGACAGTCAAGACTCTCTCTCTCTATCTGCAGATCCTCTCTCTCTCTCTCTCTCTCTCTTTCTCCCTCTCCCTCTCTCTCTCTCTGTCTCATCACTCTCTCGACCTCTTGTGTTTTGCTGTAGATGTCACACACAAAGCCGTACATCAGAAAGAAGGCAGTGCTGATCATGTACAAGGTGTTCCTGAAGTACCCCGAGTCACTGCGCCCAGCTTTCCCCAGGCTGAAGGAGAAACTGGAGGATCCTGACCCTGGTGAGGGAGGGAGGGAGGGAGGGAACCGACTACATACTCTGTCTCTGATGAGAGGGGAATGTGGCATAATGCAGTACAAAGAAAATTAGAATAAGAGATTCCTCTTTTTTTTTTTTTTTTTTTTCATGCTTCCATTACTGTTTGTCATATTCAACACTTCAAATAATAATTCCTTCACTGGAGGCGTAGAGTAGTGCTGCTGTTTTTGAGTTTGATGAGCCTTCGCGTGGATGATGCTGATCTACATGCTCTCTCTCCCCTGTGTCCCCCCTCCCCCCTCCCCCCTCCCCACCCGACCAGGTGTGCAGTCAGCAGCTGTCAATGTCATCTGTGAGCTGGCCAGGAGAAACCCTAAGAACTACCTGTCTCTGGCCCCCCTGTTCTTCAAGCTCATGACCTCCTCCACCAACAACTGGGTCCTCATCAAGATCATCAAGTTGGTGAGTGAACAGGAAGTGTTCTTTTTTTTCCTTTTTCAATATGTTTTTAGGGCATTTCTGCTTTATTGGGATAGAGGCAGCAGAGATTGACAGGCGGGATGGTAGAGAGAGAGGAGGGATGACATGCAAGACGTGTCGAGGGTCGGAATCAAATCAGGAACCTTGCGATTATGTGGTATGCACATTAGCATGCTACGCCACTAAGAGCCCTGAACAGGAAGTGTTGTGCATCAGTGCATCACGAAATGGAGAGCTGGTGTCCCATCAGGGCTACGGTTGAAAAATTGTCTGTGTGTAACAGTGTTGTGTGTTTTTCAGTTTGGCGCCCTGACGCCCCTGGAGCCACGCTTGGGGAAGAAGCTGATCGAGCCTCTAACCAACCTCATCCACAGGTGAGACACCCAAGGGAGATCTCACCCCAGTTGCATCTGTACTGTATCACAGACAAAGTTGTGTGATGAAAATAATAATCTCCTCTCTCCCTCTTCTCCTCTCTCCCTCTCCTCCTCCCTCCCTCTCCTCCTCTCTCTCCACAGTACCTCTGCTATGTCTCTTCTGTATGAATGTGTCAACACTGTGATTGCAGGTCAGTACTGGTCTCCTCACATGTTCCCTCTTGTAGATAAATATCCAGGTTGTGGGCTACCCTTTGCACTGGGTTACCAGGTGTATCTCGCACCCTTTTACAGCTCCCGGTTGTAACTGAAGATTTATTGTGAGAACTAGCCCAGTTGTTCCTGCCTCACTTATCAAGCTCATAAAAAAACAACAACATTCTTCTTCTTACTACGCCCAACATGACTTATTTACTGTGATTTATGGAGAGGGTTTTTGTTTACCTGATGCAGCAAAACATACCACAGGACCTTGAGATTGCAGCTGAATGTGTTTGTGTCCATTGGCAAGTTTCCAGGTTTTAAGGAGTCATTGGTGTATAGGATCTGACTGTATCTGTCCTCTGTTGCAGTGTTGATTTCCTTGTCGTCTGGGATGCCCAATCACAGTGC
Source organism: Argentina silus (assembly GCF_951799395.1). Taxonomy (NCBI): domain Eukaryota; kingdom Metazoa; phylum Chordata; class Actinopteri; order Argentiniformes; family Argentinidae; genus Argentina; species Argentina silus. The sequence goes on along the minus strand of NC_139660.1, from coordinate 4,113,152 downwards.
TAGTATTCAGGTTAGTTTCAATGGCCCGGTCCACCTTCTCTCCTGTGGCTGGATGTTAACTCTTTACGCTCTAGTTTGATGATGCATGTTTTACATCTTGTTTTAATCATGCATAAGTCTGTCCCAACCACTTTTCAATAGATGGGCCCCTACAGGTCAAACAGGCTAGTGAAATTGTGAATAAAATGTATTATCTCAGGCCCTAAGTGCATGAAACGTATCAACTGTATCGTCACGTTTGCTCATGTTGTTCTTTCGAGACACTGAATGAACCGACTGTTTTCAAATGCTAAGACAGGAGCTGGTGTGGAAAGGTTTACAGGGATGGTAATGACATTTTCCTCCACTCTCTCACCCTCCCTCCCTCCCACTCCTTCCCTCCCTTTTTCTCTATTCCTCTCTCTCTCTCTCTCTCCCTCAGCTCTGTGTGCAGAAACTGCGAATCCTGATCGAAGACTCGGACCAGAACTGTGAGCCCTCTGTCAATGCCTGCAGTGTGTCATTCTCTCATTGTCTGCGTGTTTCTGAGTAGCGTAACAGTCCACCCATTTAGCTGACAACAATCTAGATCCCAAAACTCTGGATAGCTCGAAGTTCTTCTGGCCACGGTCTCAATTAGAGGGCCATCTAAAATGCCTCTCCACACAGCCACTATTGTCCCGTCATTGTCATGAGGTAGGGTGTGATTTGTACATCCACTTACCATGTAAACCTCTGATTGGTTTCCATATATTCTATTGGAGAGTTATTCAGTAGACAATGATGCAGCTGGTGATTCGAGTTATCCCGACCCCACTGTGCGTAGCTTGTGATGTGATGTGTCGTAGATTAGATGGTAGACCTCTGGGCTTCTAGGTTTTGTTTTTCATTTGAGTCCTAATGACGGATCCTCTGGATCATTTTGAGATGCTACGCTTTTTCTTTGCTACGTTATATTTATTATTATTATTATTTATTTATATTTATTATACAGCCCATTGACACTACTTACACCTGTGCTAGTTTCATTGGCCTTTACCTGCTACCGCTGACACTCCTCAGCGTGCTTCAGACCTCATTGTCAGCTGACTGCCCCTGACCTGCTCCTCTCCCTATAGCAGCTGTGAGGAATCCAGACCTGTGAAGTGACTGCATTTCACACCCAAGGTCACGCTCTCTCTTATTGATCCATAAACCTGAGAAGCATTAACCTGCGCCTGAGGTAACAACAATGATCTGTGTAGCGGATGGAAAATTATATTTCCCATGATTCAGCATCCTGTTGTTACGCTCGCGGCAGGAGTTGCCTAGGACTCAAATTGTCCAAAAAAAACAAAACTTCCATGCGTGTATGTTGTCCTGTGTATGTGTTTGTCTTCTCCATCGTTCTGTGTTTGTCTGTGTCTTTTCCTTTCCTTTTGTGTTTTAATTTGTAGTAATAAATAAGCAATGAAATGCATGTTACAGTATGATATCAGGATGCAGTCAGTCAGTCAGTCAGTTTGGCCTACAGTGTGTACTAACTAGCCTGTTAATATAGATATATGTGACTATATAATGTGAAACTGGCCATGGCATTCAGAATGACTACACCACCCACAACCATAAGTCTGTAAGGTCATGTGTAAGGAAGGTCAGTGTGTGTGAAATAAGGTAGTGGAGAGAAGCATGGAGACGCAGACATAGATTCAACATTTCCGGGAGGCTTCACTGATCAGAGACGGCCTCTAGTGGCCAAAAGGCAGAGAGGTGTACATTTACATTTACATTTATATTTTTGACCCTTAGCAGACACTTTTATCCAAAGCGCCTTACAACAAGTACATTTGTCTAAAGTAAGTGGATCATCTGTACATCAGTCATCATAATGTACTGATGTCCACAGTCCAGTGTACATCATAAAGGCAGTGTCTTGTATGGCTAGTAGTGCATTCTCCGTAGTGTAGACTAGAGGCTGTAGTAGTGCACAGGGAAGCAGAGCAGCCAGCCCTCGTGTGTGTGCAGTACCAGCCAGGGCCACTGAGTGTGCTGCGTGTGTGTTCTCTAGTGAAGTACCTGGGCCTGCTGGCCATGTCCAAGATCCTGAAGACCCATCCCAAGTCTGTGCAGTCCCACAAGGACCTCATCCTCCAGTGTCTGGATGACAAGGATGAGTCCATCCGACTGCGGGCTCTGGACCTGCTGTACGGCATGGTACGTATCTCGGTCATTAGCGGTCATTGAACGGTCGTTGAAATCAGGACGGGAAGATATGATGTGACGGAAACGCCTTCGATTTGATTTGAGTCACACTTGCACACCAACACCCAAAGTCTTCACCACACCCATATGTACCTAGAGTGTGGAGGCCAAGCAAAGGCATGGTTCAGATGTTTGTGTAATACCCCGCTGATTAGCCACAGTTACATTGCTATGCCCTGAGAGGTTTCTGAATCATTTCTATGTGACTGTGATTAAGCCTGTAAAAAGGCCCACACAAGCTTCCTGTCTTTCCTTGGAAAAAACAAACAAACAAACAAAAAGAAAAACACGGAAGCCCTGATTGGTGACGTTAGTCAGTCACGGAGCTATTTGGGAATGCCGGAAAATGCCGGATATAGCTCGGAGGAATTCAAAATAAAATGTGTTTTGAAAGGTTGTTTGACACAGTCGGGTTATATATAACTCTGGGCTTCACAAACTGGCTGTTCACGTCAGATTTCGGAGCTCTGTGGCTGCATGAAATGTCGTACGTCACGGTACATGGGGAAACCGTTTCAGGAGGAGCTAAGAAAATATTATCGCCCAAAATACACATTCTTTGACCTAAATGGCGATTTTCAGACTTGAATCATTGTGCGATAACATTGTGCAGCACCAGAATGTCATATATCAGGAAAAAAAACTAAAAACTTTAAGTTAAATAGAATCCAAAGACACATTTCTACGTCCTACCTTCCCATATCTGACATAAAGTAAAAGTGAAAAATATATAAATAGACAATAAAGTCTTGGAAGTTGAACTCGGACTGTGTTTGTGTGCTCCTAGGTGTCCAAGAAGAACCTGATGGAGATCGTGAAGAAGCTGATGCTGCACGTGGACAAGGCTGAGGGGACCACCTACAGGGACGAGCTGCTCACCAAGATCATCGACATCTGCAGCCAGAGCAACTACCAGTACATCACCAACTTTGAGTGGTCAGTACAGAACCAGCCAGCCTCCATACACCTGATGTGGTGCATATATACGGTGCATATATGGTCCTCTGTGCCTCAGTTGGTAGAGCATGGCGCTAACAACGCTTAGGTTGTGGGTTAAGCGTTGTTAGCGCCATGCTCTACCAACTGAGCCATAGTGTGTGTGTTTGTTTGTTTGTTTGTGTGTGTGTGTGTGTGTGTGTGTGTGTGTGTGTGTGTGTGTGTGTGTGTGTGTGTGTGTGTGTGTGTGTGTGTGTGTGTGTGTGTGTGTGCGCGCGCCAGCCACACCTCTGTCAGTCTGACTGTGTGCGTGTGTCTCCCTCTCAGGTACATCAGTATCCTGGTGGAGCTGACCCGTCTGGAGGGCACGCGGCACGGCCACCTGATCGCCTCCCAGATGCTGGACGTGGCCATCCGTGTGAAGGCCATCCGAGCCTTCGCTGTGGCGCAGATGGCCATGCTGCTGGACAACGCCCATCTGCTGACGGGCAACACGCAGCGCAACGGCATCTGTGAGGTGCTCTACGCCGCCGCCTGGATCTGCGGGGAGTTCTCCGAGTATGTCTTCAGTCCTGGATGCACACACACACACACACTCATACTCACACTCACACACACACATACTCATACGCACTCACACACACACACACTCACACACACGCACAATAATGGATTGCTTCTGATTTGTAGACTTATAATCATTGTGCGGTTTGTTATTGATTTATTTATATATATATATATATATATATATATATATATATATATATAACAAGAATATATATATATATTCTTGTTCTGATGGTCACCCCTATTGAATACACCCTCGAAACACATCAGTTTTTGATCTGGCAGTTTTTTCAAAATGGCTCCTTGTCCGCTCAGCCTCAGCAGACCAATCCCCGACCTTCATCCTCCCTATCCCCCTCCTCTCTCTCTCCCCCCACCCAGGCACCTGGAGGACCCCATGGCCACCCTGGAGGCCATGCTGCGGCCCAAGGTGGCCACCCTGCCCGGCCACATCCAGGCCGTGTACGTACAGAACGCTGCCAAGCTGTTTGCTACTGTTCTGCGTGGCCACGAGGGGGCGCCAGACAGCCAGACAGCCCAGGAGACCAGTCAACTGCTCATTGACAGGCTGCCTCTGTTCGTCCAGAGCGCCAACCTGGAGGTGCAGGAGAGGGTGAGTCACACACACACACGCACCATCTCATCGATCTTACCTTTCCACCCACATCTGCCCTCAATCGGTCTATTCCAGTATCTGAAAAGAAGGTCGACGTTCTAGATGTTTTAAAAAAATGTTTAACAGTGTTTCAATTCAAGGTATTTTATAGAAAAGTAAACAAAAAGTTTGAAAGTCTCTTGGAGCATCTGTAGAGTGTGGGGAGTGTCCTCCCATCACTTCATATGACATGAATCATATCCTGCACCCGTCTGCTGCATGTCGTATATCAGCAATAGATCAGCACCAGGATGTCATATCAGCAAAACCGCCTTGAACCTGATCCAGTCTCCCTCCCTCCCTCCCTCCCTCTGCCCTCCCTCCCTCCCTCCCTCCCTCTGCCCTCCCTCCCTCTGCCCTCCCTCCCTCCCTCCCTCCCTCCCTCCCTCCCTCTGCCCTCCCTCCCTCCCTCTGCCCTCCCTCCCTCTGCCCTCCCTCCCTCCCTCTGCCCTCCCTCCCTCCCTCCCTCCCTCCCTCCCTCTGCCCTCCCTCCCTCTGCCCTCCCTCCCTCCCTCTGCCCTCCCTCCCTCCCTCTGCCCTCCCTCCCTCCCTCCCTCCCTCCCTCTGCCCTCCCTCCCTCTGCCCTCCCTCCCTCCCTCTGCCCTCCCTCCCTCCCTCTGCCCTCCCTCCCTCCCTCCCTCCCTCCCTCCCTCTGCCCTCCCTCCCTCCCTCTGCCCTCCCTCCCTCTGCCCTCCCTCCCTCCCTCTGCCCTCCCTCCCTCTGCCCTCCCTCCCTCTGCCCTCCCTCCCTCCCTCTGCCCTCCCTCCCTCCCTCCCTCCCTCCCTCCCTCCCTCCCTCCCTCCCTCTGCCCTCCCTCCCTCCCTCCCTCTGCCCTCCCTCCCTCCCTCTGCCCTCCCTCCCTCCCTCTGCCCTCCCTCCCTCCCTCCCTCTGCCCTCCCTCCCTCCCTCTGCCCTCCCCCCCTCCCTCTGCCCTCCCCCCCTCCCTCTGCCCTCCCTCCCTCTGCCCTCCCCCCCTCCCTCCCTCCCTCCCTCCCTCCCTCTGCCCTCCCTCCCTCCCTCTGCCCTCCCTCCCTCTGCCCTCCCTCCCTCCCTCCCTCCCTCCCTCTGCCCTCCCTCCCTCCCTCTGCCCTCCCTCCCTCCCTCTGCCCTCCCTCCCTCTGCCCTCCCTCCCTCCCTCTGCCCTCCCTCCCTCTGCCCTCCCTCCCTCCCTCTGCCCTCCCTCCCCAGGCCTCCTGCATCCTCCAGCTGGTCAAGTACATCCAGAAGCTGCAGCAGAAGGAGGTGGAGGTGGCAGATGAGGTGAACGCTCTGTTCTCTGGGGAGCTCAACCCTGTGGCCCCCAAGGCGCAGAAGAAAGTGCCTGTCCCGGAAGGGTGAGTTTAGCCTGCTCTCTCCTCTTCCTCCTCCTCCTCCTCCTCCTCCTCCTCACATTCCTCAATTTAGCACTGTTGAATGAGGCTTCTGGTGTGTCCCCGACATTAGTTTGTATAATAGTAGATCGATGTCTACTATATTTAACAATTCAGAATTACAGACGCTGAGAAAAAAAAAAGAGCAGTTGTACACAATGCGTCATGCGAATGTTGTGTACAGTGCAAATGACTTCACGTGATGGCGCTGTATGCACTGTAGGAAATGCCGTAGAATGCAGAATTAGAGAATGAGAATGTGACATCATCGTTGCTGTGTTCTCAGGCTGGACCTGGACGCCTGGATCAACGAGCCGCCCTCAGACAACGAGTCTGAGGATGAGAAGCCCAAAGCCGTGTTTTCCAGGGAGGAGCCCAAACACATTCGCCCCCGGCAGCCGGAGGTGGATGAGAAGGAGCTGGCCAGGGTACGTTGATCTGCTGGCAGGGAGGGGGGGCACTAGTATGCAATAAAGGCAAACAGGATTAGCGGAGTCTGCGTTCGTCATTCCTAGCGACAGTCTCCAACCTCTCTTCAACCAGAACACGTTCATTTGATTAACTCTGTCCTAATATTCCCCCCACCCAGCGGAGAGAAGTCAGGAAGCAGGAGCAGGCCAACAACCCCTTCTACATCAAGGCCTCCCCGTCCTCTCAGAAGGTACAGTGTGATAGAATTCTGTTTCAGGACCGGAGTTGAGACCAGCCATATGGCAACTGCACTACCAACACTAGTGTGTCACTGGTCCCATCAATTAGAGGCCTCAGACCCTGCTGGGCTATATGTGGACTTGACCGTTACTGTGCGTGTGCGTGTGCAGGTTTACCAGGACGGCGTTGGTGTGGAGCACATCCCTGTGGTGCAGATTGACCTCAGTGTGCCTCTCAAAGTCCCAGGTCAGTCCTGTCTCATCTGGCCAGTAGATCTGAACCGCTACTTTCAACCTTCAGCATTGATAATGTCATGATCGTCACTGCATATGTATAGTATTACTCATACTAATAATATAATAATATATTACTCACCCTCTCTTTATTTTTCGCTCTCTCTTTGTCCCACGCACTTGTTCTTTCCATTTCTGTCTCCCTTCCTCTCTCTCTCCTCCCTTCCTCTCTCTCCTCGCTTCCTCTCTCACTCCTCCTTGCTCTCTCTTGCTGTCTTTCTCTCTCTTTCTCCCCTGCTCTCTCTCCTCCCTTTCTCTCTCTCTCTTCCCTTTCTCTCTCTCTCCTCCCTTCCTCTGTCTCCTCCCTTCCTCTCTCTCTCCTCCCTGCTCTCTCCCTTGCTGTCTTTCTCTTTCTCCCCTGCTCTCTCTCCTCCCTGCTCTCTCTCTCCTCCCTTCCTCTGTCTCCTCCCTTCCTCTCTCTCTCCTCCCTGCTCTCTCTCTCCTCCCTGCTCTCTCTCTTGCTGTCCTTCTCTCTCTCTCTCCTCCCTGCCTCTCTCTCACCTGTGCTGTCTCCTCCCGTCCTCTATCTCTCCTCCCTGCTGTCTCCTCTCCTCTCCCAGGGATGCCGATGTCAGACCAGTATGTGAAGCTGGAGGAGGAGCGTCGTCAGAAGGACAAGGCAGACAAGAGGAAGAAGGAGAAGAAGAAGAAGCGGGAGAAGCGGGGCCGGGGGAGGAGGCAGGACTCCGGTCCCGAGAGCGAGGAGGACATCACCCCCGCACACATGGTGGACATCGTCACCGAGGAGATGCCAGAGGTAGGCCAGCACCGGTCTCCTCCACCAGCTGTGAACCTAAAGGCACCACAGATATTTAGGCACCATATGTGGTCCTCTGTGGCTCCGTTGGTAGAGCATGGAGCTAACAGTGCTTCGGTTGGGGGTTCGAATCCCGCTGGGACCATATATACTGAAAAATGTATGCACTCACTGCAATGTAAGTCGCTTTGGATAAAAGCGTCAGCTAAATGGCATTTATTATTATTATTATTATATATATATATATATATATATATATATATATATATATATATATATATATATATATATATATATGATATTTTGTCTGCTAAAAATGAGAGAGGACCTTTTTAACGTTTCCTGAAATCTTGAAATCTTTTTAATCTATATTGCTCTTAATTTGGCCTCTTAACTCGACGGATGATGCGGATAACGGCTGTACAGACCAGCAATTAGTCGTCGTTGGATTGTAATTGTGAAGGTCATATTTACACTGTATCTGACGCTGTACCCCCTCTCCCTCTGTCAGAATGCCTTACCCAGTGATGACGATGACAAAGACCCCAACGACCCCCACAAAGCCCTGGACATCGACCTGGACAAGTGAGTCCTTGGACTAACTAAAGCAGGGTTTCTCAACTCTGGTCCTGGGGCCTCCTCAGGGTCTCACATTGTTGCTGTAGCCCAGCCCTCGCACACCTGAGCCTAATCCGCTAATCTGCGAATGATCAAGTGCCTTGGTTAGTTTCATCAGGTGTGTTATTGGCTGGAGTAGAGTACGTCGTTTTATTGTGTAGTTGTGTTTGTGCTAGGCCGGAATGCCAATGTGCCCAAGGACTGGAGTTGTGGAACACCGAGCTATAGGGATCAGGAGTTGATGTTGTAAAGATTATGATCTAGCTGTGCTTGTGGTATCTTCTATGTGGTGGTGGTGGTTGTGGTGGTGTAGTAGAAGCTTCCTGGCTGCAGTGATGGAGGCTGTGGCTCTCCTGGCCCTCTCCGTCCCCACTCACTCCCTCTCACTGGTCTCTGCTCTGTGGTTCTCTCCCTCTTCTCTCTCTCTTTCTCTCCCCCCCCCCCCCTCTCTACCTCTTTCTCCCTCTCTTTTATGCGCACACACACACCTCTCTGCCCCCCCTCGTCCGGGCAGCTTGGTGGCAAAGGCCGGGCACAGGTGAGTACCTACCTCAGCCTCAGAAGAGCCCCTTTGGGCCTGGACTCTCTAGATTGACTGCTGTGCTGCTCTCCCTCTCTATCTCTCCCTCTCCCTCTCTCTCTCTCTCTCTCTCTCTCCCTCTCTCTCTGCAGTTCCATTGCCGACCCTCTCCCACTAACATAGCTTTACTCTTTCTCCTCATCTGTGTGCCTGGTTTTCTCTCTCTCCCGCTCTCTCCCTCTCTCCGTTTGGGCATGTCGTGACTTTGCGGATTGAGCCCTGTTTGGACTTACAGAACAGTATCTTCCTCCCTTCCCTAACCCGACCTCATTTTGAAACCTCTCAACGCTCACTTGAGAAAATCAGTATTCCCTCCATACAAAACCTTGTTAGTATGTCCCTGTCCATGGCAGGCAGGCGTCCATTTTGACAAAAGGAGAGTTAAGCTCCCAGTGGAACAGTGCTGATGTTCTCAAGTCAGAAGTCACCAGTGCTACTCCTGGACAACTGTTTTATAAGTCCACCATGGATCTTATGCAACTTCCTGGTTGACTACAGTAGTGCAAGCTGCCGGGAACACCAGCAGAGTCAAGATTGGGAATTGGGGGGGAAAACAGGCCCTAGGCTCCACTGGGGTATTTGCCAAGCTATTTGTTGAGAGATCTGCTTACAGTGCTCCCAGCTGTGCCTGAGGAATGGCTTCAGTCAGTGCTCTGGAAGTTTGCTGAAAACACTGCATTTGGAATAGAGTGGAGGGCTTCGTCTCACTTCGTCTCGCTACCTAACCTCCTCTCCTCATCTCCTTTCCTTCATTACCCGATGATTGTTGGAAGGAATCAGATGAGTTTCCTACCAGATCTGTGGTAATCATTCAGAAAAGGAGGCAAGGAAAGGAAGCTAGTGAAGATTACTAAGACGCAGCCCATGACTCTGGCTTGACCAGAACATCCTGGCACACTCCCAAGCTAGCACTGTGGCTGATTAGTGTATGTGTGTCTCCTCTCTGTGGCTCCAGGCCCCTGGCGGACAGCGAGAAGCTGCCGGTCAGGACACACCGCCCTACGGAGGTCCTCAAGAGCCCCGTAGAGGACGGAGACGGGGAGGTCGCCCCTCTGGAACCCAAGAAGAAGAGCAGCAAGGAGAAGAAAGAGAAGAAGAAGGATAAGGACAAGGACCGGAAGGTGAAGGCCCTACGAGGCTTGATTGGGATACTATTGAACTGTACTGTATATGATGCCTCTGATCTTGTTGATGTGGGGGAGTGATTTGTTGTTGTTGTTTTTCTGTTGTTGTAGAAGAGCAAAGAGGAGAAGAAGAAAAAGAAACACAAACACGATGGAGGGGAGGATCTCATGGGCGGTCAGCCAGAGGAACCTGTCCAATCAGCAGAGGCCAATGAGGTGGCAGCCCCTCCCCCTGCCTCCTCCCCCACAGAGGTATGACATCACAAAGGGAGGGCCTTACTTTTTCTTCCTAAGAGACAGGATTTCCACACACTGTCATGATATTGTATAGGCTGTTTGTTTCCACTCAGTGGTGGTAATCATCAGACAGTACTGATAGTAACGAACAACATTTTCTCTGATCTTGAAACTTGTCTCAGAAGATTATCATGCTTTGATTGGATAGAGTTGTTGATACGATTAGATAAAGTTCAAGCTGTCAAGCAAACACTTGAATCATTTTCATTTACGCAACATTTTCATTGCTTTTTTCAAACCCCCCCCCCTCCCCTCCCCCCCATCTATTCAGCAATAATGATCAAATCGAGTATCAGTATCTCCTCCAAGGTTGTTGTTGTGTGTGTGTGTAGGCTTTCAAAAATACTTGATTTATTCATGAAATAGAACGGTATAAACTCTGTATACATCTTCATGAATAGAGGTTGCACTAAAGTGTTTAACCTGTCTGCCCCCACCTCCTTGCCCCCCTCCCCCTCCCTGTTCTAGGCTTCGGACCTGGATTTCTGGCTCTCAAATGCACCAGTGCCCTCTAACCCTAAGGTTGAGTTCCTCTCTCTCTCTCTCTCTCTCTCTCTCTCTCTCGCTCACTCCCTACTTTGTCTAATTTGTTTGTTCTTACAGCACTTGCACATGCATCCTTTCTTCTCGCACTCCTCACCACGTGCTTTTCTTTCCTTCTTTCTTTCTTTCTTTCTTTCTTTCTTTCTTTCTTTCTCTCTCTATCACTCCTCTCTCGTCTCACCCTGACATGACTTCCTCTCTTTCACAGGTCACCTAACTCCCTCTCATTCTTGGCCTGTTTTTCTGTTGTTCTTCGTGTGTGTGTGTGTGTGTGTGTCTGTGTGTGTGTGTGTGTGTGTGTTTCTCAGTGTTGGTGCTCAGTCTCTGCTTTTGTTTTGCTCGCTGTGTGTGTGTGTGTGTGTGTGTGTGTGTGTCGGTCGGTCGGTCGGTGGTGAGGTCACAGTTGTTGTTGTCAAGCTCAAGGGGCCTCAGATTCCCTGGCATCTTGCTGTGACAGTTCCTGCTGTTCCACTGCCACTATAGTAACACACACTGTGTGTGTGTGTGTGTGTGTGTGTGTGTGTGTGTGTGTGTGTGTGTGTGTGTGTGTGTGTGTGAGTGACTACAGTGTGTTTAGACCACATGCTTTGTTAGCATGACTACACTAAGTGTGTGTGTGCTTGTATGTCTAAGTATGTGTATGACCCCCCTGTGTGTCAGCATGCCCACATACTCAGTGTGTGTGTGTGACTTCAGACTGCTATTCTAGCTCAGAGCAGCTGTTAAGAGCAGAGGTGTGGAGTATGACTATATCGGACTATTCACTTTGAACTCAGACAGACAAACTGGATGATAAAGTGCAGTGTGTCCTAGCCCCCCCCCCCCACACACACACACACACACACCCCAACACACACACCCTCCTTAAAGTACTTGATTTTGCCTTTCCAAGCAGAATCTGTATTTATACAACACTGAGATACGAGTTCTACAAGGTTGAGGGTTTCTGTTTTCATCACCTGAACTGTCTGCCCCCAGGAGATAGGCTGTATGATGAGTAGTGCACAACTCCACAACTTGACTTCTCACGCAGTCCCGTCTGGAACACTCTCAGCTTTTGGGTCTTGGGGAACTGCACTGGGTTAACAACTGACCTCTCTTACTACTACTAGCTGTATTATACAGCACCAAATTGCAATGTGCGTTTCGCGTTTGAATGGTGTTTTTTTCCTAAACGTGTGTGTGTGTGTGTATGCGTGTGTGCTCGGTTGTGGTGTGTGTGTGTGTGCTTGGTTGTGGTGCGTGTGTGTGTGTGTGTGTGTTTTACAGGAGGCAGCAGTAGCGGCGGCGGCGGCCCCCCCTGCCTCCACCCCCGAGGCGGCCGTGGCGTCGGGCGCAGCTCCAGACTCGGAGCCCGAGGAGGCGAAAGACACAGAGCCGGAGGAGACGGTGAGTCACCGCTGATGATGCAGTCATCATGAGACAGAAACCTACCTGTTGCTCGAGGATTCTCGGTTACAGACTCCTTTTTTTTCATGGGTGAGGTCACTCCCTGATTCGCCAACCTTCTCTTCACCTCCCTTTCCCCCCCCCCCCCCCCCCCTCTCCCTCTTTTCTGTCTTTCTTTTTTCAGAAGTCCTCCAAGCACAAGAAGAAGAAGCAGAAAAAGGAGAAGGAGGAGAAGGAGAAGAAGAAGAAGAAGAAGCACCACCACCATCATCATCACCACAGCGACGGGGCCGGAGACGAGTCGGTGCAGAACGGCACCGTGGAGGAGGAGGAGCCTCTGCCGGTCAGTGGCAGCGCTACTCTTTAGAGAGACGGTCCGATTGGACCATCGACTGCCTTCCAAGCAGACTACATTGCAGACCGTAACCATATCTCAAAACGCCCTGATGAGTGTTTAACATACAAGCTAAATGCGTCATATGATATTGCAACCTGATACCCAAGCGCACGGTCGACAGGCTAACTTCTGCAATACGACTACAATGTTGTCAGCCGCCTGGAACGCTTCCCCTACAGTTTCTCCTAAAACATTTTCACTTGCACCCAGTGACCTGCAACAGTCTGCATACATTCACTGCCTGCTTTCAGTATGCATAAGCTGGACCAGACCAGGGTCTGGTTGCCTAGTTAGCATATTAAGTGACAGGTGTGAACTGACCAGACTCTGTCTCTGTGTCTCTTCTCTTGTTTCAGCCCATGTCCAACTACGGCCTGCTGGCTGAAAACTCCTACATCAAGATGGTGAGTGTGATAGGGACAGAATCAAAGAGTTGATAGGGTGAAGCATTAATATAATCAACTTTTCTTACCGGTGGGTATCCCCAAAACGGTTCATCGTAGTGCCGTTGGGTTGATCATTTTTAACATCGATGTATATAAAACAAGAACAAACCGACATTCCCACTTGATGTATCCTGTATGAGGACCTCTCCATTCCCCTTCTGTCTCCCTCTTTAAAGATGAAGGAGGATGCTGATCAGGTACTGGCTGAGGTTCTGGGAATGGCAGGATAAGACTTGGCGGGGGAATCTAATCTCCTAGATGTGTTGTTGTGTGCCTGTGTCCCTCAGACTGTGTCCCTCAGACTGTGTCCCCTGGCTTAGCTAACTGCTCAGCAATAACCAAGCTGCTATGGTATGAAATGTATCTGGACCTGTGACGACACAATGTGCAATACAATAAGCCAGGGGCGCCTTCTGACTCTTCCTGTCTCTCCGGTTAACTGTTGTCCACTCCAATCAATGCTTCTGCTGGTCTATAATTAACCGTGGTTGAGGTGGTTGGGTTGGGTTGGGTTGGGGTGGTTGAGGTGGTTGGGTTTGGTTGGGGTGGTTGGGGTGGTTGAGGTGGTTGGGTTGGGTTTGGTTGGGGTGGTTGAGGGGGGTTTGCTGTGATGTTCTTCCGCATGCAGAGAGAGAGAGAGAGAGATGTGACTCTTATCTTCACATTATACTGACCTCCCTCCCTCCCTCCCTCCCTCCCTCCCGCCCGTCCTCCCCTCCCCTCCCCAGGTGTGTGACATCCAGGGCAACCTTCAGGACGGCAGTCAGGTGGTGGTCTCCGTGATCTTTGAGAATAAGAGCGACAGCTTCCTGAAGTCCATGGAGTTCAACGTCCTGGATTCCCTCAACTCCAAACTGCAGCGGCCAGAAGGAGCCGGCCCACATGACAGCCTTACCGTGCCCTTCCAACTGCCACCCGGTGAGTTCCAAGTCTTCAGATGTGTTGTTACTGATTCTCTCTCTCTCTCTTGAGTCTTTTACAGATGTGTCTGTTATGGAAACTAGCACAGACATGAAAACTCTTTCAAGCTGTAGCCCGGTTTCTCATCTGAAGTAACCCTTTAGACGTATTCTGACTGATTAAGGTGTGAGTTGTGTTGGGACACCTAATTTAAGGTGTGAGTTGCGTTCTCTTGTTCTCCAGGGGTGTCAAACGAGGCACGCTTCGTCTTCGCTGTGCAGAGCATCGTGATGCCCCAGAAACTGAAGGGAACACTCACCTTCATAGTCAAGGTTTGTCTACATCACATTTCTGGCTCTGTCTTCAGGCTTGTTTCTTTTATAATAATAATAATAATAATAATAATTTATTATTATTATTATTATTATTATAAAACATAATATTTCCAGTGCCCAGTATATGATCCCAGCAGGCTCTGTCTTCAGGCTTGTTTCTTTTATTATAATAATAATATTGTTATTGTTATTGTTATTGTTATTATGATTATAAAACATAATATTTCCAGTGCCCAGTACATGATCTTAGCTGGCTCTGTCTTCAGGCTTGTTTCTTTTATTATAATAATATTATTATTATTATTATTATTATGATTATAAAACATAAAAGACTCACAACCTTGGCGTTGTTGCCACCATGCTCTACCAGCTAAACCAGACAGGACCACTGGCAAGGCTTGAACTGACGTCTCATTTCTCCGAGCGCGTTATTCACCTGGTCTTGCTATATGGTTCTCCCACAGACCGATGACTCGTCCACTCATGAGAAACTGGACTTCAAACTGCACTTTACCTGCTCCTCGTACCTGATCACCACTCCCTGTTACAGGTCAGTGTTGCCCTCTGTCCCAAAGGGGAACCTCATTCCCCTTGTACTGCTATTCACTGAAAAGAAACTTCATTTAACTGTATATTTTGATCTGTTAGATTAGGACAGTGTAACCTCGACTGATGATGATGATGATGATGATGATGGTGGTGATGATGATGTCTGTGACCTGCTGTGTCATGCATGGTTAATGTGATTTGTTGTTGTTGTTGTTGTTGTTGTTTGCAGTGATGCGTATGCGAAGCTGCTTGAGTCCGGAGACCTGAAGTCGAGCTCTGTGAAGCTGGAGGGAATCATCCAGCCTTTCCACCACCTGCTGGCCAGGATCTGCTTCCATCACCACTTCTCAGGTACACCAAGACAGGGGGGCGGGAGCGGGGGGGCGGGAGTGACAGGAGTGGAGGAGGGGGGGGGGCAGGAGTGGAGGGGGGGTAGAGGTAGAGGGGACAGGGCAGGAGTGGAGGAGGGGGGGGGGCAGGAGTGGAGGGGGGGTAGAGGTAGAGGGGACAGGGCAGGAGTGGAGGAGGGGGGGGGCAGGAGTGGAGGGGGGGTAGAGGTAGAGGGGACAGGGCAGGAGTGGAGGAGGGGGGGGGGCAGGAGTGGAGGGGGGGTAGAGGTAGAGGGGACAGGGCAGGAGTGGAGGAGGGGGGGGGCAGGAGTGGAGGGGGGGTAGAGGTAGAGGGGACAGGGCAGGAGTGGAGGAGGGGGGGGGCAGGAGTGGAGGGGGGGTAGAGGTAGAGGGGACAGGGCAGGAGTGGAGGGGGGGACAGGAGTGGAGGGGGGGTAGAGGTAGAGGGGACAGGGCAGGAGTGGAGGGGGGGGGGGGCAGGAGTGGAGGGGGGGTAGAGGTAGAGGGGACAGGGCAGGAGTGGAGGGGGGGTAGAGGTAGAGGGGACAGGGCAGGAGTGGAGGGGGGGTAGAGGTAGAGGGGACAGGGCAGGAGTGGAGGAGGGGACAGGAGTGGAGTGGGGGTAGAGGTAGAGGGGGGCGGGCAAGAGTGGAGGAGGGGGGGACAGGAGAAACGGCAAACACTGTGATGGAGTGAAGTTATAATGAGGTAGAAACATGCCGTAGATTTAGAGCTTATATCTCTGTAGCCAGATGAGTGTTAATCAGGTTGTTTTTTTTACCATATGAGGTAACATCAAGCGTACGGTTGTGTTCCCTTGTCTCTCTGTGTGTGTCTGTCTACCAGTTGTGGAGAGGATCGACTCCTGTGCCTCCATGTACAGCAGGTCTGTCCAGGGCCACCACGTCTGTCTGCTGGTCAAAACTGTGAGTGTCCTCTCTCCTCCTCAGAGCCAAGTATTCATGTCCACATACTGTTGACTCCTGAATTATTGCAACTTTAGACTCTCATAGTGGCGTGTACTTAACAGAAGCATGCAGATATCAGAAACGGATGAGAAAGAATGTAATTAAATTGAGACAGGGAAATCTCTGTCTGTGCCTCTCTTAAACTTAATTTGCACCTATGCAAGGGGCCAGGAGTGTCAGGAGTCAACTTGAGAAAAAAATAAAATCATAGTTAGTTTTGTTGATTTTGAGTTCTCATTGGTCCCTTCACTGTGGAACAGAGCAACATGCCGTGTTTGACCGTGTCCCTCTGCCTGCCTCTCTCCTCCAGGCCGACCAGACCGTGTCTATCGACGCAAAATGTGACGAGCCGTCGCTGCTTGGGAATGTGCTGGATGAGATCAAGCAGACCTTCTCTCAGTGCTGATTGTGTCTGACAGACCCTTGATGCCCCCGCCCCCACCCCCGCTCCCCCCCACCCCCCTTGCTCAACCCCCCCCCCCCCCCCCCTTGCTGAAACACACACACACAAACACACATAATCACGTTGTAAACACTGCTGCTGGCACTCCCAGTTTCAGCTTATTTATTAGTCCTCAGATTCACAATACCCCTTATTTCCCCTCTTTCACTTCCCCTTACTTTCTTCACTGCACCCATGCGGTCTCCTTGTCCTCTTTCGCTCACGGTTGATTTTAACAGATTTGCTGTGTGCTCTCACACCCGTGCACTTTCATTTTCACTCTTCACTTCCTGCTTTCAAGCCTCTCTTCCCCTTCCAGCCTGCCCGCTGAGCTCCGGTGTCACAACGCCGGCTTCCTCCCTGCCTCTGCCTCTGTACCTGCTACCGACTCTCCTATTGGCATTACAGTCTGTGACGGTCATGTAATGTAATCTGACAACTGGACTTTTTTGTTGTTGTTGTTGCTGTTGGTTGAGTTGTGTTTTTACTGTTTTTTGAGTTTTGTTTTGTTGATTTATCTGAAGTCCGTCTGCGCCTTTCTCCTCCCCTGCCCCCTCCCCCAACCAAACCCGTTGCATTAAACATCAGTATGTGTGTACCCTCCTCTATGCTCCCGTAGTAGAATGTGTGACTGACTAACCGTACTCCTCAGACTGGCCCTAACTGGAAACATGTCAACTCTAACCTGCTCACTCCTGACCTGCCCTTCTGCCTGGAGGAGGCTGAGGCCACAGAGAACGAAGTGATGTAATGGCCAAACATTCTAGTGTTCACTAGAATGTTCACTAGAATTCACTACTAACATAAGTAGTGTGCTTGTGTGGATATTGGAGACCCGCCTCCCCTGGCGTTGCTGCTCTGCGTTCCAACTGTGTTAAGCTGCAGTTTGAGCCCCGGTCCAGGTAACATATCAATCCCTCGAGGAATTTGAGATGCCTGAGCTGGTGCGTTAGTTCAAGAGTAGACGTTTCAAACAGTTTTCAGACGGGTACCCTACTAGGATCAGGTGGAAGAGTAGCCATAACGGGCCGTGTTTCCCATACCTATCCACCCTCCCCGAAAAAGAGTGGTTTGCGAAACCGCAGGAGAGTTTCGTTGGAAGGGGAAGGACGTTGTCGCGTTCCCCTTGCTCTCCGTCTCCCATTATAGACATGGAAGTAGAACTTGGGTACTGGTTTTGCAGTTGTATGATTTGTCTCTGTGACTTTGCTGTAACAGTTGAAGGATATTTTCCTGGTTATCTGGTGTGCTGTGGCAGGCCTCTCCCGCCTCGGGCGCGTCTACCGTGGCGTCTGAAGCGAGTGACTGAGTGACTTGGTGTCGTACGGCAGGTCGTCTGCTCCAACTCTGTCTCTCTTTATTCACCTGTAGCAAATGAAGGCCAGCTATCACTCATTGCAGCTAACAGCCGATCTCCCCGTTTGGCGGTGTTCTGTAGTTGGTTTGGGATAGCCTACGGTAATGGAAGACTTCTAGATGTATGGTCGTTTTATTCTGTGAGGTCAGTGGTTGATGGCACTAAGGTTGATATATCTCTCTTTTCGATCAGTATTAGTCAAGGTGGCTCCTTGGTTGCTTCTCCTTCCCGTCCTGAGAAAGCAACTGCTCTTGTCAATAAGAAGTGTGTCTGTCTGTCATATCATCCAAGCCTCTTGCGCCTCTGCCACTTTGACTTTCAAATTGTATGTGTCACTGTTCTACAGACATAAACTGAGATTATTCCAGTGTTATCTCCTCTCAGAACTGCCTTGCCACATCCTGTGCATTGACAATAATGTTGAACATGAATGGTCATTTTAAATGGCTTCCTTTTATGACTTGCTCAGAGGTACTTGCTGTTTAGTTACTCTCAATGTGTCTCACTGCCTGGTCCAGCACGATGTAGTAGTAGCAAGTTACTACCGATTCCAGTAGTTTTTGTTTGTATCCCAACTAACCCTCATTGCTGTCCTGCAAATGTCGACGATGATGCTGGTCTCTAACCGACCGTTCCATAAGCGTCTTTGGTCCCGTATTTAGACACAGTCGAAAACTGTCTTTCAGGAATATCAACAGAAAATATCCTTCCTCTTTCCTGAAAATGCTTTTTGTCTGATTTGAATGAAAGAGAATCAATGGAACTGAAATAAATAAAGTCTCTTGTAATTAAGAATTGTACTAATCATTAACATTTTCTGTGCAGAGTATCTAATTAAAATTTGTGTCTTGCATGAGTAGGAATGTATACTTTTTTTATTTTCATTTTTCCTTATCTGTGGACACTCACACACAAACACAACTCCCTTGTCATTCCTTGATTGTCCTTGTTTTCTTTTATAGTTTTTTTTTAAAATGAAGTATAAACTTAACTTCATCATTCTACAGTTTTGATGGTATTGTATTTTTATCTATTATAAGTTCATACAATTCAAAAATGATATCTTTGAATGTTTTAAATTATTTAACACTGGGGGAAGGGGTTCTATTTGGTGTCATGACGCTCAGAAGAAGGGGGCTCCCATGAAATATAGACATAAAGGTCATGTGATGCAATTCAGAGAAGCTACCCACTTTGTCTTAATTCTCTCTGGTAAATTGTAGTGATAATCTTGCTGAGTTTGGCTTGTGACATGAAATATACTCTCATTGCTCATTGTTTTTTCGAAGGTCCTGTCCAATTCCTTCATTCTCAATTCCCCAGCTGTATGATGTAATATAGTGTTTTAAGGGGACTATATGAGCAAGACAAAACTAGTTGTTTGCTATCAACATTCCCTTTAAAGAACAGAGAAGTCTACCCAAATAAAGGCTGAGCTGCTGTAGTCTCTTTGTGTTAAGGTGAACCAATAAACTCCCACATATGATAAGAATGATTTGTCTGTGTATTCATTTTGTGTCAATTGACTTAAACATGATCAAGATGAAAACCAGTGGTGACACTGTGTGTGTGTGTGTGTCTGCTGTGATTGTGGGTGTGTGTGTGAGAAAGATATGTATTTTCTTTGTGGGTTAATAAAACTATAATTCAACTGAAGTACGTTAATGTTAAGGTGTTAACGCTGCAGCCGAGCGTATGGCTGCAGTGCATCAATGAGACTGTAGTATATGCTGTGTGTAACTTCAACTCCCAGAAAGCCTTGCCAGCTCTTTACTGCTCGGGGCATCTTACAAGCTTTGTGAGAGTCGAACCCGATTCAGTTGCAAGCAGCGACACAGAAGCAGCTGTAGAGTTGACGAGGAGGCGAACGAGGACACGCGTTATTGTATTAATTTGTCATTTGTGCGTTGACTGCTTCGTATTTGTCACAGTTGCAATTTGACTCGGGTTCAATGAGGACGCATTCCCTTGTCCGCCAGGGTAGAACAACAACAGATTCGCCGAGGGGGCTAGCAAGCTAGCTTGTATTTGGGTTTGTTCCTTGTGGGGTGTCATCGAGAGATTTACGGGTTTGTTCAATCACAGTGGAAGAGAACGAAATAGCGTAACAAAAGCCGAGAATTTTAGACTGATTGTGGGAGGGAACGAGTGGACAAGGACAGGGCTTCTCTCGGTGGTTTGTTGTGTAGTTGAAAGCTAGATTTGTTCGCACACCAAAAAAAAAGCTCGAGAGATATTTATTTATACAGATCATTGCGGAATATGGCTCAGCATGGACATCATCATGTAGCCAGTTCCCAAAAAGCACTCATGCTAGAGATGAAAAGTCTTCAAGATGAGCCAGTTGAAGGTTTCAGGATAACTTTAGTGGACGAGTCGGACTTGTACAACTGGGAAGTAGCAATATTTGGACCCCCTAACACACACTATGAAGGTGGTTATTTTAAGGTGAGTTCATAACACTATTCGCTTCATTAACCAGCTATTTAGAACAGCAAATCAAGAAAGAGTGGTCGTAGTTATCAAGCTCAAGTTGGCAGCGAACACGGATATAACTATTTGGCACACCGTCCGTCTGGCCTAGTTCGCATGTCTTGTTTTTGCAATAACAAAATGTAGCTAGAACTACGTCTGTCGATGCCAACTCTTTCTTTATAACTAAATTCTTTAGTTACTTTTGTTTGTGACGTCACCACAGAAAGCATGATTGTTGGTGTCCGCTTGCCATTTTCTCATTGTTCTAGATTGTCATCAGCTGTCTTTTTTCTCTCTTTTTTTTTTTTTTTTTTTTTACGACAACGCACTTCCACATGGTAGGCTTTTTCTACCTGTAAGTTGTTATCCAGTCCTGTTTTTTAAAGGCATGTTTCAGTTTGACACAGACGACTCATATCTCAGTATGGGCGACGCCACACATTGTTACATTGACAATTGTCACATGGTAACATTTGACACATGTTACTTTGTAGCGTAAAACAATGGGTTCTCTCCGGAACGACGAGCTGATACAATCAGCACTGCTGACGGCCAAATATTGATTAGTGCTAAGTTGTCCTGTGTCATAGGCCTACATTCGCAGAACCAATCTAACTTAACCCAGTTTCTTTGTGTTCAAGGCCAATCAATAGCTCAGGACAGCTTTGTTCTGCTTGTTTGTATATTAAAATCTACTCAAAGCTACCAACATTGGTCTTGATTCTAGTCTATAGCCTCAGGCGTTCTTTACCATGGATATCACTGTTTGGTAAACAATCAAACAATGGCGTTGTGTTTAGTCTGTTTTCGAAAGACTAAACCATTTTGTTTAGTTTTCTCATTGGGAGTTAAGAGGTAGCTTACGTAGCATCCAATCTGCAGATGGCTTTTCCTGTTTGTGATTCATTCTCAACAAAGAAAGGCAGCTCCTAATGACGTGAATACACAGTAGCCTAGTTCAGGATGTGTCATATCTGTGGTGCGAAACCAGTAAGTCCGCTTTCAGCTCACCTGTCCCAATAATCACAACAGATGAGGAAGATGTCCCCGTAAATATGACTAAACTAAATCGGAAAACATGCCACAAGGCAGAGGGATTGTAGAACCACTTCCTCATTCTTGCCTCCATGAACTTCGTGTAAAAAAAAAAAAAGAAAGTGTCCTCTGTTTTGCAAAGGTCGCCTATAGCTTATAGTAGAGTACAAGATAGCCCTGTTTATGTTCCAGAAGGTCTTTTTATTTGTAGTCTGTTTGCACAAACTGATAAAGATAATGAGCCTTTTCTTTACAGATGTGGGGTAAGACCTATAGTACAATCAGGTTAAATGGGTCAGGGACTTTCGAAGAGTTTCTTGTAGGTTTGTAATGACAGATAACAATGAGGTCCCTGCTCATGTAGGCCATTATTTCATAGTTCTTAGCCTCTCCCCACCTCATTCAGTTATGGTCACTTTATTTGGACCTGATTCTAGCACGAGGGGTTGCCAAACTACTTGTGTTGTTAGCAACTAGGCCTAGGCTATTTATGTTATCACCACCAGACTCTATCCCCTTGTCCTGTGTCAGGTCAGCAGTTTAAACAAGTTTGTTGGAGCCTTACTTAAGATTGGGGCTCAGTGTTTTCTGAGCTGGGCAGGAGGCTACAGCCAGACTATGCTGGGACTGAACATGTGTATTTGTGTGGCTGCTGTGCTGTGTGGGATATTCCATTGTTGGGCCAGGAATGCACAGCTTGCCTGTGAAATACACAGCTTGCGTGTGAGTCATTGTTCCCCCTCTGCCGTCGCTAACAAACCAGTTTCCATATCCTGGCTAAAAGAACCTCCCTTTCTACGCAGGTTGGCCAAACCCTCGAGGCTGTATTACATGTTGTTCTTACATATTTATTGAAAAAGGAAAAAAAGTCAGTTTCAAACAATGACTCACTCCGTTCCCGTTGTTGCATCAGGAAGATTTTATGCTGAATGTGCACTTCTTTGGTTTGACACAACACAAACAGACCGTTCTCCACGTCGGTCTTTAGCCTGTTATCTGTGGGCTAACCCTGTTGAGACGATGCTTTCCTACTTCGGAAAGCCTGGGGAAATCCTTTGAAGAAAGCAGCTACAAAGGGGTGGGACCCCCATTTGAAATATCGCCATGCCGCACGTCAAACCAATTAAATGCCTAATTGGCTCGGTTTTGTGTGTAGAGCGCACTTCTGGCAAAACAGAATTCAGTCTTCTCTTCAGGTTTTCTTACATTTTCTTTAATTTTGCATGCTAGCATAGGCAACAACTCTCAGCAAAGTAGTCCTACCCTGTTGGAAAAGACGGCGCACATCACAACAAGCAACCATCTACGGGCATGTGGGGAGGGGGGGTTCTGGGAATGTAACATCCAATGAAATTGCGAGCACATCCTCACATCGCTCCACCCAGGTTCAATCCAAGCCAGGCCGGCGAACCTCAAATTCTCCAGACCTCCAAAGGAGGCGTGAGAACATCATGATTTGGAACTATGGCTACGCTGCTCTGTCATCATTAAGCCTTGATGTTGCCAAGATTACCCCTTTTTCTTGCTGAACCAACCATGTCACCCTGTGTGCCCTCCTGTGCCCACTGGTCGGGCTTCAGCAGTAGCAGGGTCTCTCTCTCTCTGTCTGTCTGACCACATTAGCCCATTAGCCCAGCTTGATCCTGAGTGGCAGTCCTGCGGACCGCGGCGACCTGGGGGTCCGAGCCGAGGGGCCAAGTCACCTGTCCAGAGAATGTATTCTGGCAGGGCGAGGGAGGGTGGACTGCTGGGCTTTCTCTCAGGCACAGCGAAACAGGGACCCAGACTTCTGAAAAATAATTGCTCTGGCGTCTCCCTCACTGTTCGCGTTCTATTTATTCTTCTTTGGGGTCTTCATTGTCTTCCTCATTAACACACCAACAATCATATTAATTGTCCCTGGCGGTCTTCCATTGTAACAGCCAGGCAGGCAATCCCTTACCCTCATGTGGAACACCTCTCCCCAAAGCTGACAGCGGTCCCTTAAGACACTGAGAAAAAGGAAAAACAAGCGACTCCCTTTCTACAAAGACTTGGAAGACATTTGTCCCCCACCGATGATGCGATCTCTGTCCGTTCGTATGCCACAAGCTTTTTCTCCGACACCGCTGGGACAATTTTGATGAAACTTGGGTGAATGATGGGTCTTGCCATACAGATGGGGCATTTAGGAAATTACACTGATTGACCCTATTTTTACGAAGCTACAGTGAAAGATGCGTCTTGCCGTAGAGATTGTTTAGGTTAGTTTTGAGGTGAAGCCGATTCATCGTTAAACACGTCACAATAGGGTGCAAAGTGGAGAGCTAGGAGTGTAGCCTAACGCGGTAGGCATGTAGCCTTACGAATTTGGGAATAATATTTAGAGAAATCACCTCAAAGCTGTAAGAAGCAAGACTGATATAGACAGACGCGTCAATACAACAGCCATGGTTGTGTAACCTAGGTCTATAGCCAGTCGCATGTGTAGTCAAATCATTTGGCTGTGCAAATATTTTGCGTTCGCCTATTGATGATGAAATTCGTGTTAAAAGTTCAGGCATCTTGTATCAACAGAGTTAGTACGATAGTAGCCTGACGGCGCCCAAATCATTGTTCTCTTCAGTCACAGACAGTGATGGCACCAAGAGAAAAGCCCTCCCTGTGCGCAACGGAGACACAGCACTGTAAAACAGAGACAACCAGAGTGTCTTTGTAAAAAGTTTAATGAATAAATGTCTTGCTTCATTCCACCCCTCTCCTTCTACAGAGGGTTAGGGTTAGACAATTAGTGTGCGACATATTTACTGTACGCTTGTTTGTCTTGGTGACATCATCTCAGAATAGCAGAAGGGGTACCTACGCAACACTTCCACAACTAGGTGGTAACCTAGGTCTTGAACTGTGCAAGTTCTGCGTTGGAATTGCGTAAGCCAGAAACTGTGTGGAACAAGACAAGGCCACGCATTATTTTTGGAACAGTGTTAGGAGCTTGTGGTCAGTCAACCATGGAGGCGTTACACTGAGGATGGACCCCAGCATTCTATGGTGGTGAAAAACAAATAACTCCAAATTCATCAAAGACATTCACGGGCAAAACACTTATCTTGCGGTATCTTGAGTAACTCGTGGTAGGCGAAATTGTCCATTTCAAAACCACTGTGGTTGTAATTTCTAAAAGATAAGAACACTCCCAAGACCTCTTTTCAGTCAACAGCTGAGAGGAGAGAAAACAAGTTGCTCTTTCATGTTCCAGGCCTACAGCCTACATGCGGCTGTGTTGCCAGTCAGTTAACAGACAGCCAGTTCTCAGCTGCTAGCTGTGGTTCATGTGCCTGCTGGCCTCGGGCTGGTGACAGGACTGGGGGGGGGGGGAGAGCAAGAGCAGGAGCAGGAGGCCTGCACAGGGTTGGGCTCCGCTGGGCCGGTGGAGTCATGTTTCCTCCTCTGCCTGGCTGTGTCATGGAGAAACAAGAGCTGAGAGAGGGAGGCAGTTCCATTCCTGGCCCAGCTCCTGCTGGTGCCCCTCGGGCCCTGTGTAAAGCGAGCCTGCCGTGAGGTGAGTGGGGCCCATACGTACAGAGGTGGAGTTGGCAACTCCCTCTCTAACAGTTAGCCTAAGTCCTCCTGATCATGTGCTTACATGTTCCTTATAGTCAGTGCTAATGTTCTCATTGTGAGAACTGTCACTGAGACTCAATTCTTGATTTCTCAGAAATCCACTTATACCATTTCTGAATATAAGATCTTGTTAAGATTGTTGCGACTTCGGTTTGAATTCCAGAACCTTGCAGTGCAATGATTTGACCTTTTTATCTCACTCTCTACTTTCACTTGATGCCCAGTAAAGCTTTATCCTCTACCAGAAAGGGTTAAGTGTGCAGATAGCTAAATTCGCCCTTCCCCGTCTGTGTGGCTTGTGGTGGGGCCATTACAGACCTGTACAGTGTTCTTGCAATCTTCTCTTCTTTTCCAACACTTAAGTCTGTTTTTGGCAGGCTCTGTCCTCTTCTGTGTCAAGCTGTTTGGCAGGCTCTAATTAGCCTAAGTGGGTTTTGTGGAGTGGACTGATGTTCATTCTTGCCAGTGGTTGCCGCCCGTCTGGTGTTCAATCTCCCCAAATTCTCCCATGTCACCCCCCCTCACTCGCGCCCTTCACTGGCTCCCGGTAGCAGCTCGCATCAGATTCAAGACCCTGGCGCTCGCCTACTGGGCGGCAAAGGTAACAGCCCCTCCCTACTTGCAAGCAATGGTCAGCCCCCAAACCCCTGCCTGATCACTCCGCTCTTCCACCTCGGCTGGCCGCCTGGCACCGCCGCCTCTATGTGGATGCAGCAGCCGCGCTACTCGGTCACGGCTTCTCACTGTCCTGGCGACCCGCTGGTGGAACGAGCTTCCCACTGCTGTCAGGACTGCATAGTCCATAGATTGAAGAGCCATCATCTTAACTGTCCCTCCTAAAGACCACTTCATCCTCACCACCCCCCTGTACAGGTTCTCTACTGTAAATTAATTAATTAATTAATTAATTTTTTTTAAAAGAAGAAAAAAAAGTAATTTTTCCTTCTTCTAACATTGTGTCTGCCAATAGCCCCTGGTCCTAGCATTGATTACTTTTTCTTATGATGACTGATGGATAGATGATTGACTTACTTAGACAAATGTATTTGTTTTAAGTCGCTTTGGATAAAGGTGTCTGCTAAACGCCGTGAATGTAAATGGTTCCTGGTGTAGAGTGTTCTGTGCCTGTTGGAGTTTAGTACTCCTTCTTTCTCCTCCTCCTCTTCCCCCAGTCCCTCCTCCACTCCTCCCTGCTGAAAGAGCTCTGTTAATGAGGCAGGGGCCTGGTGGGTCTGGGCAGGATAATCTCCAGCACCTCGTCTGTGTGTGTCTGTGTACTGTGAGTGTGTGTGTGTGTGTGTGTGTGGCGCGCACTGCTGTTCTCAAGGACACAATTTTCATTCACACTGTAGAACGGGGGGGGGGGGGGGGGGGATGGAGGGAGAGAATCAGTCAGTGAGAGAAAGAAAGTGGTTGGGGACTGGGAGAAGAAGGGGGTCGGCAACAGCACAGCAAACAGGGGAAGGAGGCGTGTTGGGAGAGAACAGAATGATTTGTTCTGTAAGGGTTTTAGCTGCACTGACCTGGTTTACTTCGCCCTGATTTCTACCTCCACTGGGTGTGTTCTCCCTCCCTGGCTGACTGGCTGGCTTGCTGGGGAAGAAGTTTTTAGGTCACAGTCCAAGAAAGAGTTTTTTTTTGTTTTTTTTTAAAGAGAGAAAATTGATCCGTTTTATTCTGGGCAGCTTTCAGAGGCCATTTGCATTTGTTCTCTGCCCCGGAGGGCAAATTGAATTCATTCGGCGTCTCCTCCACTGCCAAGGTTAGCCTCACTGTTTAAACCGTTTCACCTTTGGCCATCTAGACTCTTAATTCTGTTTTTGAATCCAATTAGGTGCAAAGGGTATCGCTCACCTGAGCGAGGGATGGCATGTTCAAACACACATGAGCTGATGCTAGCAGTTCTGCTCTAGATATCCTGTTTTTCCTGCGCCAGCTCTCCCTCCCCCCAGCTTGCCTCCCTCCCTGCCTGCCTGCCTGCCTGACTGAAGCAACATACCCTCCCAGTACCTGGTAGTGTGATACCCACAGGGCTCGCTTCAAAGAGACAAGCAGCAAGGAGAGGATTGGTTTCTGGTGCTAGGTTAGGGTTTGAGGAGGGAAGATCTGGGCCTAGGTTAGGGTTTGAGGAGGGAGGATCTGGGCCTATCTTAGGGTTTGAGGAGGGAGGATCTGGGGCTAGCTTAGGGTTTGAGGAGGGAGGATCTGGGGCTAGCTTAGGGTTTGAGGAGGGAGGATCTGGGGCTAGGTCAGGGTTTGAAGAAGGTGGTCTGGGGCTAGGTTAGGGTTTGAGGAGGGAGGATCTGGGCTGAGGTTAGGGTTTGAGGAGGGAGGATCTGGGCCTATCTTAGGGTTTGAGGAGGGAGGATCTGGGGCTAGCTTAGGGTTTGAGGAGGGAGGATCTGGGCTGAGGTTAGGGTGTGCAGTAGTATGAGTTGTGCTGTGTGTGGCATGGGAGTGCAGTGCAGGGTGTGGTGTGATATGGGTGAGAGGGAGGGTGTGTGTTGATGTGGGGAACAAGATAATATCACTATTCTGAGAGACATCTCTGCTGTTTGTTTGGCTCCTCCTTGGCATGCAGTTGATGATATGGTTTACTCACTGGTGCAGAGTGAATGAGCCAGGACAGTTTTCAACCCAGTCACACTCCAGTGCCCTTCCTCCCCTCTCCCCCCCCTCCCTCTCTCCCTCTGCTGAGCTCTGGGCTTCGTGTCACTTCTGTAGGCAGGTCAGGGGTTTCAGTTCTCACTGCTGCCATGGACAGTTTCCCTCTCCCTGTGTTGAGTTGCTGCCTGCTCTGGGCTCTGGTTCTCTGAGTGGCACACTGGACTGTGTTCAGATTCTCTGCCCTATTCTCCTTCACTCCCCCACATGGACGGAGTACAGTAGATATACTGTTAGAATGGAATGCATATGTGCTGTAAGACATGGAGGGGGGGGGCAGGGGAGTGAGCAAGTATACACTTGAGGGGGAAGTGCAGAGAATGAGACCAGCCAGGCCTAGTGCTCAGGACAGACTCTCCTCCTTTCCTGTTCCCCCCCTCTCTCTTTCTCTCAGACCATAATTGGGGACATTTTCCTAGTAGCCTGTAATGTTTCACTCCTATCAGTGGATAGTGCACAGAAAAATAAAGCACCGTCATTTGATAGTCGTTGGCCCCTGCCTAGACTCAGACATGAATGTGTGTGCTTGTGTCCTGAAGTGCTTCCAATTGAAACAGATGGAGGGGTGTCTTTTGTGTAACCTACTGTACTCTTCCCATCATATGAGCTGTTGTGTGTGTGTGTGTGTGTGTGTGTACACCATATCCTCCTGGCACCACCCTCTCTGTGGCTGTGAGGTGTTGCAGGGCTTATATAAGTGCCACGGTGAAACGTAATACCATTAACCTCTTACAGGGATCCACGCTCGTGCTTTAATAAGCGGCTTTCTTGAAAATTGCACCCAGAGCTCACCTTACAGGGCTTAGGTATCCCGTTGGTGTTTCCAGTGGCCTTGGCTTGCTCCCTCAGTGGCTCCTGTGTCAGTCAGCCAGGCCTAGTTGTTGCTGCCTGGCCTGGCCTGGCCTGGCCTGGCCTGCTCAGGGGCTGAAGTCCCTGACTCCTGCAGTGTGTTGCTGTTCTCAGCCTGTATGTGGAGTGTTGGCGTGAACCCCAGTTCCTCTGGAGCAGAGCCAGCTTGGAGGCATGTTTTTTTTTTTACAAGCAAACAGGATTCTATTAGGCTTGTGTCAGTCTTTCCACTCCCTGCTTGTTTTCCATGGTGGGCTGTAGGCCCCTAGCAACATCCCCTGGTGTCATTAACATGTCACTAATGGGTCTTCATATGTAATCAGATTTATACAAAAAAACCGGCTGAAAAGGGATATGTGTACGCTGAGCGCAACCCCCCACTCCTCCTGGTTGAGATTTCCCCTCCCCCACCTCTATCCCCACTCCTACCCCCCCTGCCTGCCTGTAGCCCACTCCTGCCTATCCCCCCCTGCCCCCACCCCACCCCTGCCTCATGGCAGTTGGCTCAGTGTTGGGAGCACCAGCTGACCGTGCCGAATCAGCAAATGTGGGCGATGTGTGATGGGGGGGGGGGGGGGGGGGGTGGATCGGGGATCAGCGGTGTGTGTGTGTGTGTGCGTCTGTCTGTCATTAGATTGTGGGAGAGGTAACCACCCCCCCGCTTTGGCTTGCCTGGAGTGGAATGGGAGGAGGGGTACCATCCTCACGACTGACAGTAGGATTTATGTGTGTGTGTGTGTGTCAGCGAGCTTGGAGGGGGGATGGTTGAGTAGTGTGTTGTCTTTCGCGGTGATGACAGCTGCGGACAACCCTCAACAATGTCTCCACCACACAGACACATCCCCATAGGCTTCTCACTGAGCCTACACACCCTACAGGACAGCCCGGCGTATTCAGTGACACTGTCATTAGCTAACCCCACCACCACGGTGGATCCGTCGTTGGGTTTACACTGTAGACCACACAAAGAATTGAACATTGTCATTGTGTTGGCGATGTCCTCACTCATCAACACAGAGGCAGTGTCAAAACACAGGCCTGCCGGCTCGGCTCTGTGTTGTGTTTAGAATGGGACTATAGGATAGAATATTCAGCTTCGCAGCTTGTTTGTCTGTGTGGTTGTGCGGTATCAGGCTTTGGATTCAATTACTCAGGGGACTCTGAGACTCTGAGGGGACTCTATTTTTGTCAGGAGGGGCTGCTGCCATAGCAGAGACTTAACTTTTCTTTTGACTTTTTCGATTTTTTTTTGTTTGTTTGTTTGTCTTCCAGACAATTTCTCAATGACTTGCCTGACTGAATGACAGTGTGCTAGGCCTAAATAAAGAGCTGTCATGACTCGGCAGAATGTCCAGGAGGATAGACTTACACACCGGGCCTCATTCAGGTGCACCCTGGCCTGCCTCTCGCATCACTAATGAGTGTGCACTTCCTTTCCTTCCTTCCAGGCTCGGATCAAGTTCCCCATCGACTACCCGTACTCCCCTCCCGCCTTCCGCTTCCTCACCAAAATGTGGCACCCCAACATCTATGAGGTAAGAGGGGGCACCGGCTGAGGTCACCTGATCATTACACAACATCACCCTTCCTTATGACCTGTGTGACCTTGCCTAAGAGTAAACTAAATACTGTCCATGAATTTGCTTTAACGTTGCTCTTCTTACCTTCTATAGACGTATGACGTGTTGATGTCCTCGGCCGTGAGTGTATAGATTTGAGTCTAGTGCATGGAGGCGCTTCACTAATAAAGTGTGTGTGTGGTGTGTGTGTGTGTGTGTGTGTGTGTGTGTGTGTGTGTGTCGTGCTGTAGAACGGCGACGTGTGCATCTCCATCCTGCACCCTCCAGTGGACGACCCCCAGAGTGGAGAACTGCCCTCTGAGAGATGGAACCCCACACAGAACGTCAGGTACGGAACCTAGAATACAAAGAGTCTCTCTCTCTCTCTCCTCTCTTTCTTTCTCCACCAACCAACCAATCCCTCCTTTCTCTCATATACATACGATTAATATTCATTATTTCAGATGCGCTTTTCTTGTGTACACATTTATTTCATCCCCCATGCCTTCTCGTAGTCTGTGGTTCTCTCTCTTTCTTTTACTCTGTCATGTTCACACCAACACACACACACACACACACGTAGCAGGTTGCCATTACTACACTGGGTCTCTGTGGCAGCTCGACAATAATCAGAAATAAAAATAGCCTCACATGTTTGGCCCAGAGAGAGAGAGAGGGGGGGGAAATAGAGGGAGATCACGGGTGTGAAACTCAGACAGGGTGTGCAGTCCAGTACACACACAGATTAGATGCATTACTCATGCTTTTGAATCTACCTCCGTTGCTAAGTGAATCATTCATTCAGCCACTGTTTACCGTGTTGGTACACCACAGTATAGCGTTACATGTCAGGGGAGGCCGGTGGAGGCAGAAATCGGAGGACGGGCTCGTTGTAATGCGTGGAATGGAGTTGAGGAATGGTGTCGAACATGTTGTGTTTGATATTATTCCTCATTCCATTCCGTGCATTACGGTGAGCCCGTCTTCCGATTTCTGCCTCCACTGTTACCTGTTAGTTGTTTTGATACAAGGAAGGGAGCCATGGTTCACCTCAGGACAACATAAACAATGGTGACTGTCCTGTCACTGCTAGTGTCTCAGAATAGCTGCTCTCCCAACTGTCTGACATCAATAAGCCACTGCAGAGGCAGATGGACTTACTGGGGCTTAGATGATTGGTTGGCCTGCAATAACCCTGATGTTAACTCTCTCTCTCGTGCTCACTCTCTCTCTCTACCCCTCTCTCGCTTTCTCTACCTCTCCCCCCCCCCCTCTCGCTCTCTCTCTTTCTCTCTCTCTTTCTCTTCCTCCCCCCCCCCCCCCTCTCTCCTCTGTCTCAGGACCATCCTGCTGAGTGTGATCTCTCTGCTCAACGAGCCCAACACCTTCTCTCCTGCCAACGTGGACGCCTCCGTCATGTACCGCAAGTGGAGAGACAGCAAGGGCAAGGACAGAGAATACGCCGAGATCATCAGGTAAACACACACACACACACACACACACACACACACACACGGAGGCAAGGACACAAGATTGCACAAATTGAGGATGAGAACAGAGTGCACTCAAGCCATCAGGTACGTACTGTACCTCCTCAGAACACAGTCACACACACACACACATACATGCACACACACACGTCATAACAGACACAGTATTCTCAACCCACGCACGTACACACGTCCATAAATGAAGGCTTTGGCAGGCGATAGCACATGTCTTATCTAAGTCTTCTATCAGTTGAAATCTCTTAGTTTGTCAGATCAGCGCTGACCCTGTCTCCTGTCTCCTAGGAAACAGGTCGTAGCCACCAAAGCGGACGCTGAGCGTGACGGCGTGAAGGTGCCCACCACCCTGGCAGAGTACTGCGTTCGCACCCGTGCCCCACCCCCCGAAGAGGGCTCCAACCTCTTATACGATGATTACTATGATGACGAGGACCTGGAGGAGGAAGACGAGGATGATGACGAGGACTGCTGCTACCACGACGACGACGACTCGGGGACGGAGGACTCCTGACGCCTCACCCACCCGCCCCCTCCTCCCCAGTCCGGCCCCCTCCCCGCCATAAACTGAACTTATACTCCGACCTGACCCCCCCCCACACACAAATACCCCTCACCTGTGCAGCAGCACCTGCACGTTAAATCCAGATTCATTTGAAAAAAAAAGAGAAGGCTACAGAGTTTGTTTCCATCCGTTTCCTGTGTTTTGATTTGTTTCCGTCTTGTCACGTGAGTATAGGTTGCCCATGATTCCCATGGTGTTTAATCTCATGGAAAGAGAGAGAGAGAGAGTTGGGTGTGTTTCCAGAGCGAGTTGACGTGTGTGTAGAGAGAGAGAGAGAGAGAGAGAGAGAGAGAGATGTAGAGGGAGAGGGCAGCGCAGAGCCAGTGACGTACATCTGAGAGGATCGACCTCTGGTCTTGTTCACAGCAAGTGTGAAGTCCCTGGCACGCCCGAGACCACGTGACCTCGCATCATTTCAGCCCTGCGTCAGCTGTCGCTCATAACCGTTAGCCCGAAGGCCTCCTTGCCACACTGCCTACTTTTCAAGCATACATCCGACGTCTGTAACGATCGGGAACGTATGTTTATATATCGCTCGTCCTACGCTGGTTCTAATGTACTGATTTTGTGAGACCTATGCAGTGCTAGAGTTCACGTTGGCTGTGTTCAGGAAGGGACCGCGGCCGACGCCTCGGGTGGACATCGATCCCCGCGGCACGTATGAAACAAAGCTAGACAGCCCAGTCTGGTGGTCAGTGATCACAGAACCCAGCACCACAGTCGGTTAGCATATACTATTACATTTCCCCACCGGCGAAGCTTCGTCCACCATTAATTTAGAGATGGGAGGGAGGGATAGTGACTCTACAGTAGGTCTGTGTCTGTTGATTTGTTTCGGGTGGAGGTGGTTCATTATTTTAATCATTATGTAGTGCAGGAATGCTTAGCAGCGAGAGGGCGGTTGCGGTAAATGGATGTAGTCGATGAATGGACGCCTCCTATTGGCAAGTCTGTGTACCAGCAGCCACTGCCACAGGGCAGTGGCCATCTTGGATTTCCTAATTTATTTAGACTCCTTAGTCACTTCACCACACACTTCACATGTCTGTAGGGGTGCTCAGACCACAAGTGGCTCTATTGCACCCACAATTTCACACTCAAGACAAATCACAACTATTACACACACACACACACACACACACAGCGATAACTGGCAGTATTTCAAACAACAACAACAACACCACTTACTTGTTGTTTCAGTAGCACGTAAGTTGTCACTCATTGTCACGAAGCGAGCATTTGATTGAAATTGAGTAGCGTCTGAGAGTGCTTCCCACCCGAGGAACGTCAAGGCTGGGGATAGGGAAGACCGATTTGACATAAGCGTAAAAGAGGGCACTACAACTATTCACTAGCATGTGCATTTTGAAAGTGTTTATTGATGTGCTATCAGGCACAGTATAGAGCGGTAGAGGAGAGAACACTGTCAAGGATCATCTATAACCATGTTATAACAAGTTGTGAATGGACTGAGGGCTCCCCTTTCAGATTCTTTTGCTCTTTTGATGTAGTCTTTAACTTTTTAAGGTTTGAGCAAGAATGTTTTTGTTTATTTTTCCTCTAATGTGTACTTCGTGCTCTGATTCTTGACCGGTTTGAACACGGTGAGGGTTGTCCATGGAACCAGCAGTGACTCTACCTGTCGATCCCATCAAAGAAAGAAATGACGCACTCTATTTTTCTAATACATACAGAATAACAGGTGATTACCATATAGAATAATTGACTATGCTTAGCATTCATGTCACTCCATCAATCTGATCTCAACTTGATTTAAAGAAGTTTAAATTTACAGACGCTGGATTCTTACTTTGGCTTGGCTGTTTCATGAACAACCCTCACTTTGTCTCTTTGTTTGGGTAACTGGGATTTAATTTTGTGAAACTGCTGTTTTGTCATGTATTATGTTCCCTTCCGTTATGCTATCTCCCTTCCCATTGTTTTCAGAGCTCTCTTTGGTGGTGGTAACAGAGGGATCCCCAGCTGTTACTAAGGAAACAAAACCTCCTCAGGAAAACAACAACAACAACAACAACAAACAAACAAACAAACATTTCACAACTGAGTGAATCTGACCACACTCTCTGTGTGGAACAAAACAGCTGGTCCCCCCCAATCTCTCACCTCTGCTTCAAAGACTGTTTACAATCTTTACCTTGATATTAATATGCACATGTGGATATTTTGACGATCACTTGATGTATTTTATTCTTTGTTTGTATTTTCTTTTTTTTCTTATGGTTTGTAAATCTATTTAAAACCTAAATAAAGATCTTTATTAGAGTTTTGAGAGATTTATTAGGGCTGGAATGGATGCCAGGAATAGATTTGGTCCGAACTGGTACGAACCTAGAGTCATCATGCTTTTCATTCACTCAAATGTGAAAAAAGCCTAATGACTGTGTCAGACTTTTGTATTTAATTTCTACCTCTTGGGGGCAGCAAAACCATGCCTCATAGTATTCTGTACTAGATGGTAGGTAGATACCAGTGGGGCCATTTTATCAGCAAAGTGTGTTTACACATGTTTTTACTTCAGTGATCAAGCAAAACTGAATGTGATTGAACAGTAAACAGTACCTGACTGTAGAGATAGACTTCATCAAATTTCCACTGCAATTATTTTACTGTGATTTTCAGACACAAAATGGCCGCCACACTTTGTAGTCTGTGCAAGTCGTTTTTGTTTACACTGGTGAGTAAACCCAAATGAGTGTGTGTGTGCCACTTAATACCAAAGCTGTGTATTGAAAACTCTCAGTTTTTTTTTTTACATGGCCATTAGTGGAGTAACATCAGACAACTATTGCCTAAAATGGCGCAATGTGAGGTGGAAGCCGCACTTACTTTACGAGCGTAGGTTTGGGTATAATGTACTAAACGGTTCCCCAAATATTGTGTCTTCTTTCTCCATTTTGCTTGTCTGTACCTTACTCAGCACTGTGCATCATCTTCTGGTTTCTCACACCGGCAGGCCCTGGGAAAAGGCCGTCCAGAGGCCTGTCGCCACGTGTGACTTCAACAGGGCTACAGTACTCCACTACATGCCAACACGAAGCATGTACAGCAACCTCAACTCTATATATCCCAGACTGGCCCCCCCAGACACTGGAGCAGGGGCGCTACCTTAGATTAACTAATACTAGTCAATCATAGATATGTGTCCAGTTTCATCCTTCCTCCGCTTGTGCCAGACCATTTAGAATCACATGACTCATGTACACATTCTAAAGCCTCTTAGTACCACCTGGTGGACACGATCCCTTTATCATCCACTCCTGAAGGTACTTAAGATCTAGTGGTGTAAAATGAAGAGTAATGCTATAGCTTATATCTGATGTCAGCAGTCTCAGCAGAAGGCTATAACCCACATAGTGTGATCCTCCAGTCCAGACAGCAGTAATCATCGGGACCACTGTGGATGGTCTTAGCCTCAGCTCAACAGCCCCTGAGCTCTCAGCAGACACACTCTCCTCCCCTGGAGTGCTTCAGAACCTACACTCACCCACCTCCGCAAGACTTGCCCTGATGCCCTCTCCCCTGTGAGTGGTTGTTCTTGGATAGAGTCTCTAGTGTGAGTCACATGTGTTCTGGGGTCCTCATACACACACACACACACACACACACACACACACACACAAGCTGGCAAGTCCACTTCTACCATGTGAGGCCTTGAATCAGAGAGAGAACCCATCTGAGGTCTTTGTGGCCCTGCTGGTGGGTCTGGTGGTGGTGGTGGTGGGGGTGGTGGTGGTAGTGGGGGTTGGTAGATGATGGAGGGTAGGCAGTGGGGGTAGGTAGTGGGGGTAGATGATGGGGGTAGGTGGTGCGTCAGTCCAATCCACATCCAGTATGAACTGTCACAGATTGGAGAGGTGAAGAGGTGGTGGAGAGGACTGAGGGAGGGAGGGAGGGAGGGAAGGAGGGAGGAGTGAGTGGGGGATTCTAGCCATATGTCAGGTTATGAGAAGTCTCCAAGGAAACTGAGAGAGGGGAGGAGGAGGGGAGGGGGAGATTGATGGTAACAATAAGGGAAAATGGTAAAAATGGAGAGTGTGATGTGTATTGCCTCTATTGACACACACAAACACACACGCACACGCACACGCACACACACACAAACGGCTGGAACAACAAGTACTCCAGCCTCCCGGCACGCCAGCCCCCCCCCGCTGAGCCCCCCCCCGCTGAGCCTTTGTACAGTTCTGCTCTTGTCACAGGCTTCTTTTATTCCCAACATCCACTTCTCTCACTTCCTGTTCCTGCAGGAGTTCGTCCAATAGAGCAGTGGGCAGCTGAGGGCTGTGACACAGAGGACCGAAGAGTGCCGTAGTGTCTGAGGGAAACAGCCACGGCCTGATTCATTCATGGTTTCTCAGAAAGATAATTGGTCACTTTTGTTAAACACATCTGTTAAATACATCTCTTACCTGGGCTGAACAAGAGAGGAAGGTGTACCATTAAATCAGTCGGTGTGATTCACACAGGTTTGACCATGGGCACAATTGCTCCCTCTGGCATTAAGAGATGGTTTCAGAGGTTTTCACATTTCAAACTGGGAAGAAATGCAGGATCTCACCTTTAATGAGCAGAGAAACAGTTGTTAACCTTTCCCCAGTCTGTATAGTACAGTATGTTCCTGTCTCATCCTAGATTTTCAGACACTGCTACTTGAAAAGGAACTGGCTCACGGCTGATGGTGGAGCCATATTACTGTCACAGACTGTTGCTGAGGACAAGGCTCTTTACGAGGAGAACTGAGATCATCTTGTGGACCTTAATTAGGGATTGGTGTGTGATGAGGGTGAGGGTAAATGGTCTATTTTTAGAGTGAACTACACCAGTAAAGCACAGTAATGGGTTGACCTCCTCAGGCTAATAATCCAGAATAATCCACATGCTGTATGGCTCAGAGGTTTTACATGCCGTTCTTGAGCTCTCCTTTTGTGTTGTCCCTCATCAGAACAGGTTGAGTGATGAGAAGGCAGGGTTGATATTTATGGAGCTTAGGAGAATGTCATGGGGCAGGGCCAGCGCCTCTTGAAGTTCTGACGTGTGTCTGTGTGTCTGTGTGTCTGTCTGTGTGTGTGTGTGTGTGTGTGTGTGTGTGTGTGTGTGTGTGTGTGTGTGTGTGTGTGTGTGTGTGTGTGTGATGTGATGTGATGTATCTTCAGGTTGAAGGAGACGGACAATTCCAATTAAAGTCTAATCCAAGTGATCATTTACTCCTGCGCTTTCTGTTTGTGTGTCAGCTCCCAATTCTATTAAGTGTCTGACAGATAAAAGGACCTCCTTTCATCTCCCCAGGAGCAAATAGTCTCCCACAGTTTCCATCAGGATCTGTCTGCGTTGACCTCAACGCCCAGTAAACAGGTTATGTCAAAACAAAGCAGCAATTACCCCCCGGTGAAGTACTCTCATAATTCACTGTACGTTCATGCAGGTCTCATGTTCATTGGTTGTGTCATGCGTGTGATTGGCATGAAAACCTCCTGGCAGGATTGCTGCTGTAGAAACTCTGAAATTAGAAACTAGAAATTCTGAAGGAAGATCTTGTCTACTGTAGGTCTGGTTAATACACTGAGGCGTGTAAACACACAGTTCCAACTCTGTGCTCTCTGCTGTGAAGTCTGTGTAACGGAGAAAGAATAGCAAATACTAAGAACAGAGCAAAGGAAATGGAAATAGTCAGATATTTCTTTACTGTCCGAAATAGAATCAAGGATAGCGATATACCAGGTTATGCTGGGGTGGCTTTAGTTCAGGAGGACACATCTGAAGTTCCTCTGAAGATCAGGCCTACCTCCTTAAGAGCAAATTATGAATTATGAATGATTGCTCAAATAATGTAACAGAGCAGGTCAAGCTGACACGTCTGCCTCAAGTCTATTTCAATATTGTGTCATTATGGGAATGACCCAGGCCGGCTTCACTCCCACTGAATGGTGAATATTGTGTCATTATGGGAATGACCCAGGCCGGCTTCACTCCCACTGAATGGTGTCACTCTAAGTAGCGTGGCACTTCCCTTGTGTCACTCCAATGAAGTCTTTCAGTCTTTTTTTTTTCACTTTAAGGCAGAAAAAATCTGTGTCTCCAGGGAAACCAATCGGTCGGTCTAAACCCAAAGACACACACAAACCTGCAGTAAATTGAATCACACGGAGGGATGAACCAGGCACATAAGGTCTCTTAGTCCACTGCCTACTCCTGCAGGTCTACACTGAAACAAGCACAGCTATAAAGACCTACTAGGCATTGTTCAAATTGTTATTACGATACCTTATAAGGCTATTGGTCTATTATAGGACTGCCTGAATAATCTGTCAGAACAAATCACTAATGATGAAAAATATGAAGGTGTCAAGGTAACACTTTAAGGTTTCCTTTGTGTTCGTTGGTGCACACCAATCTATAAACCCTATGTGCACACCAATTCAAAGCGTATAAACCCTTTTAAAGAAAACCTACATGTGAAGTGTTACTTTGGTCAGTTATTGTCAATGTGACCCAAATGCTTCACATAAGCAATTAGGGTATAGACTCTTTTGACATCTTTACAGACGTAATATAAACATTCAAATATGTTTGAATGTTTCTTGAGGGGCCACAGTGATTTGTGATTCTTCAAGGGCCACAGTGATTGTTACCGGTTCTCTTGTTGGGGCTCATCGTTTTATCCAGAGGTTGTTAGGACCAGGTCTGCACAGCCTCTTATTGGTCGGCTCACAACATCCCCACCGGGAGAGTGTATAAAAACCATGATAGTCGCTCGAGAACTGCAAGTCCATCTCTGAGCGCGCGGATAACAGTGAGATCAAGGGAGTTGGAAGGAAACGAAACACCTGTTACGGAGGAATCAAAACAACAAAGGAGACTTCAGAGTTTCCACGTCTGCTGTAAGTAGGTTATTTATGTGCTGAATTCAACAGGTGGTTAGTTTCATTATTTAAATACTGTTTCACCTCAGTGCTCATGATTGATGGACATTTTTGGGCAAAGCGGACTTTTCTTTCTTGCGCGCTTGACGCTCATCACTTGTTGCACTTTATTTTCGTACTATCATATAAACTAGAGGTTTATAAGAAATATTGATTTTCAATTATGAAGTCCACACTTGCCTACATTCTAATGAAGTTATTATGCACATTTACGCTTGTGCGAAATATAACATATTGGCCAGCATCATATTTCTGTCTTTCATCTTTTTTTTTTTTTTTTTTTTTTTTTTTATCAGCTTTTTGATAAAACTGACCACAACGTCTCCGGATAACTGATCTCAATTAAGTCTAAAGACTTACCTCTCTCTTTTTTATTATATATTATATTTATTATATATTTTGTATAATATTATATAATATTTGTCTTTTGAAGAGGGTTAGGGTTAGGGTTAAATTTTGCACCAAAACGAATATCCTCGAAAATATTTCCTTTAAATCAATAGGTAATATGAAATGAGTCTTTATTATTCTATTTGTTTGTGATACATTTTTTATTCTCTATAGGAAATGTGTTGATTAATGTAATTCTCACATACTGCAATTATATGCTGCCTCGTCTGCGTTTTTGATTGCAGACAAACAGCTCCCCCGCCACCCACATATCCCACTGGTAAAGCCCAGTGGGGCCATGTGGGTTCTGGAGAAGATCCGTGGGTCAGTAGAGACCAACGTGCTACGACAGGGGGAGAACGGCGACAAGCAGGGCAAGAACCCAGTCTACAGCAATGTCCTCACCCCCGACAAGATCCCTGACTTCTTCATTCCCCCCAAGTTGGTCAGCTGTCCCCCAGAGCCAGAGGTTCCGGACGTCAAGCCCAAAGAGGTGCTGCGGCCCTCCGCCTCTGAGCAGACCATTGGCTCTTGCGGCAAGAAGCTCAGTAGCCCTCGTAGCCCCCGTCTGGTGACCAAGCTGGCTGGGGACACCAAGAACCTGCTGAGGGCAGCCAACCGCCACATCATCCAGATAGAGAGTGCTGACGATGTAGTGGCCGGGGACACCAACGCAGACCCCCAGTCCCAGACGGCCATGTCCCTCCCTTACGTCCCCAAGACCCAGACCTCCTACGGCTTCGCCACCCTGATGGAGAGCCCCCACACGCGTCGCAAGGAGTCCCTGTTCCACTGTGACCACACCAGCCCGGTGACCTCCCCCAACAGCCAGAGGAAGTCCCAGGGCAAGAGCAGCGGCGAGGGCAACCTCCTCAACCCGCCAGACTTCAACAGCTCCCACATAAATCCCTACCGCTACTTCAGCGGCGGGGAGAGCGACACCTGCTCCTCGGCAGAGTCGTCCCCGTTCAGCTCGCCGCTGCTCTCCCGCTCTGCCTCCCTGCTGAAGATCTTCACCCACGAGACCCAGGCCAAGGTGGTGAAGGTCAAGCGGACATTCGCCCGCCACAGCTCCCTGTCCACGGACGAGTGCAGCTCGGCAGAGCCCAGTCCCAACGTGCCGCGGCGGCTCCACTCCCCCAACCTCCACGGCGGGGGGCCGTCGGACCACGGAGCGGAGCAGCTGCACCGGGAGCACACCGTCAACCTGCACAAGGGTGGCACGGTGAGGCTGAGCGCCAACTACGACGCCGGCACCGCCCGCCTGCGTATCCGCGTGATGGCCGCAGAGAACCTCTACGACAAGCTGGTGGACATCAAGAGCATCAACTGCTGCGTGTCTCTGTACCTCAACCCCGGCAAGCTTCAGAAGCAGAGGAGCACTATCATCAAGAACAGCAGGAACCCTGTCTTCAACGAGGACTTCTTCTTCGACTCTGTGACCTCTGTGCAGGTGAAGAACCTGGCGGTGAAAATCAAGGTGGTGAATAAGGGGACCAGTCTGAAGAGGGACTCGCTGCTGGGAGAGAGAGAGGTCCCCCTGGGGAAGCTCCTCTCTGGGCTCTAGGGCTGCTGAGTGAGGAAGCACAGCACAGCACTTTGAATGAGACTTTGAATGTGCATGAGCGGGAGAGGTGCTGCTGATGCTGCTAGATGTTTGCCTGATCCCTCCCTGTATCCACGTTGAAAACTCTGTGACGAGCTGTCATGAACATCCACTGATGGACAAGCTTCTCTGGTCAGCTGCCCGACCTTCTCTTCCCTAAAGCCTCCACGGATCACGTGGTCTACAACTTAATATGGCACCACTCAGAAGACACCTGCATGTCGCGAGATGAATCACTCTTCCTCCCTCACTCCGTCTGTACTGTACGTAAGTTGTCTGTTGCATGGTCGTAGTGTGATGTGACGCAACCTCTGGACGATACAGGATGTGAGTCTGCTGTACGATTTGGTGTTTATTCGGCAACAAATTATGCTTTCATGGACCGGAGGGTCTTTTGAAGTTGCACTACAACCTGATGTGCAAATGATCCTTTGATCCCACTGTCATCGATTACAGTGGAGGAGGAGGGACAAACAGATCGACGTGACCACTGCGTCTCATTAGATTGAGAGAATAGAGCTCAGACGTCAGAGTCTGGATATCTGTCCTCTTGGCATAAATATATGGAATATGGAAACGTGACGTATGACATATGCTAGCTGTTTGTACCTAGTTTCATAAAACCCACAAGCCTTACTGAGGGACAAGCGAGAGCCGGAGGAGCGCATGGCATTTTAGAAGTCTATAGGTGTGTGACATTTTTTCACAGGCTGTGAAAAAATAACGTGATTTTATAATGTTGCCTATGTACGATGTGTGTGGTATTTGTATGCTTCTGTATGACGTGTGTGACGTCGACCATACACAACCTACTGTACAGTATGACAGACTGACACAACTTATGACTGTTTGTGCCAATCATGTTGACTGGGCTGGAGAGTAGATGACTGACAGTCAGGCTCCCCTCTTTTGACCCTTATTTTAGCATGGCAGGTCATTTCTCCGACCCGTCTTTTGCACACGCCTGTCTGTGTGACAAAAGCACTGGAGGACTGAGAAAGGCAAATACGAGGCAACAACAATAGGGTTTTGACATGAAGAACAATCCTCATAGTCCTCCATTCTCCGGGCTTCGTTCTCTCTCTCTTTCTTTCTCTCTGTTGTCCTTTCAAGGAATTAAAATAGATTGCATCTGATTGCAGCCTCAAGTGCAGAGAGGGACAGACAGAGCGAAGGGAGAGCTTCGTCTGCAGACCACTAAAAGGGTCAACACATCCATCACTCTTTGAAATGTGGTGCCGTCAAATCAAATCATATCAGACGTCGCTGAGGTTTTGCATAGTAAGTGGTTGTGTGAAGCACATCTCTCTCATATGGTTCTCATGTCTGAACCGGCACCCTTCAGTGTACATGTACACACTCACCGGCCACTTTATTAGGTACACCTCTTCAACTGCTCGGTAACGCAAATATCTAATGGTGTGGGGGATATTTTCTTGGCACACTTTGGGCCCTTTAGTACCAATTGAGCATCGTTTAAACACCACAGCCTACCTGAGTATTGTTGCTGACCATGGCCATCCCATTATGACCACAGTGTACCCATCTTCTGATGGCTACTTCCAGCAGGGAAGTCACAAAGCTCACATCAACTCAAACTGGTTTCTTGAACATGACAATGAGTTCACTGTACCTCCAATGGCCTCCACAGTCACCAGATCTCAATCCAATAGAGCACCTTTGAGATGTGGAGATTCATAGGAGATTCGCATCATGGATGTGCAGCCGACAAATCTGCAGCAATGATGCTATCATGTCAATATGGACCAAAATCTCTGAGGGATGTTTCCAGCACCTTGTTGAATCTATGCCACAAAGAATTAAGGCAGTTCTGAAGGCAAAAGGGGGTCCAACCCGGTACTAGCAAGGTGTACCTAACAAAGTGGCCGGTGAGTGTATATATACAGCACACGATCACTCTCTCTGTATTTGTAAACAAAACACGACGGTTCACAAGATTATAGACTTTAAATTAAGAATTGTTGATGTAAGTGTGATGATTTTGTTATTGTGGAAAATCTGTAATCTGCTATGACCCTGTTGAATA
Organism: Argentina silus; assembly: GCF_951799395.1. Lineage (NCBI taxonomy): Eukaryota > Metazoa > Chordata > Actinopteri > Argentiniformes > Argentinidae > Argentina > Argentina silus. The sequence continues at coordinate 4,070,172 of NC_139660.1, read as the reverse complement.
ATTGGTTTATGCTGTCATCCCTGCTCAATGGTTTTTGCTGATTGGCACTTCCTGAATTGTAACCAATCCCCACATTGGCTTCTAGCAGCATGCCTTTAATACTTCAATATCGTTAGTAGATTAAGGTATTGTTCTGTAAAGTAACAGTACTGTACCGTTTATTGTACTGTAGTGGGATTTGTGTTCAGGTTCTAGATAATGACAGCCAGGGTCAATGTAAGTGTTTATGAAGAAACTGTTTTCCTGCTGTAAATGCAATCAGTCAGAAAGTGGGGTTTAAATGTGTTTGTTTTTTTGTAATTGATTCTCGTAGATTAAAAGTCCAGCACAACCTAAATGTAAAATGATGAGTATTCCTTTGAGAAAGTGAATCTGGTGCTGCTGTTCCAAAAGTTACATATGCAACGAAAAAGATAATCAACTATTTCTCATGGATTCAATTAACTTTCCATCTCCTCATCTTCCTGCTATCAGATCACAGTAGCACTGCCAAGCTGGGTCCTGAAGGCTCTGTCATCGTATCCCTTAGGGTTAGGGATATCATTTCAAGTGGAGACTACCTTCAATAATACACTGCCTTGGCCAGACTTCCATCTTGTTGTCCAGCCTGCAGACCAAGTTCCTCATCGTCGCCCAGCTTGACAACTCTAAATATATCACTCCGTATCACTAATTGGGCTGCCTATGCGTGTTGTGGTACGGGCAGTCAGTAGGTGGGTGGACCTATTGTTAAATTATGTATCACGATTAGTAGAACCACAGCTCTGGAAAGTGAAGGTGATTCTAATTAGCAACATCACACTGACAAGTGTGACATACATTCAGATCTCATCATACTTTCCGTATCTGTGCTGGTATTAGGAACATAGTGTCAAATTAATGACGAATTTACTAGTCTAGTGTCATTTCTGAAGGTGGGAGATATATAATATATGAATATTCAATTTCTTTTTCGATAGGTCAGATGTTTTTCCCCCATCAGATGCTTGTGCTCAAACGTGTACAGAACACCTTCAAATATATAGTAAAGTCATTATAAGTGGGTGTACAAGTATGGAATTAAATTGCTTTTTAGAATTAGTTCTTTGTTTGATGCATTAAATACAGCCTGAGCCAACTGGATTGCCAACCTTCATATAAGTCTCTGAGGGATTGCTAGAATTAACTTTAGCTTGCCATTGGTGTGCGGAAATCAGTCCTCGTTATTCTACTCTGAATAGCTATTTAATTACACAAGGGGTAGAAAGGTTTTGAGTGACAACATTTTTAAATTAGTCGGGAGAGGAGAGCTTGTGAGAGGAGAGAATGAAAGTAGTGATGGATATTCGTTTCACTGGATCAGATTTCTGCAGAGGAGTTTTGATAATATGCTGAACTGTTTCTCAAGTCTTCCTGTTTCGACAGGTTTTTTTGAAAAAGATTAAAGTGCCAATCCGTTGTACTTGATCCCAAATTCTTTCGTTTCTAGATAAATGATGGAAGCTGGTTTCTATCTGCTGTTTCATGATTATACTAATTGGTGTGGGTACTTCAATCTTTTTTACTGTGATGTGTTAACAATGGACAAGTGTGTCTTGCTGACTGTTCCTCAAATTGTGTTTATATGTATGAAATGCCATGATTAAAGCTGTATTGTCAAAGTAATTACTTTATTCAGAGCATAAGTTGCTGTTATTTGACTTGGTATAATAAGGGTTAAATAAATACATGAATGAATAGATAAACTGTTGTACTCTTTAAGGACCTCACATCACATTAATCGTTACAGCAACGAACCTCGATAGTCAGCTTAATAACACGAGGGGAGATGGGAGAAAAGGCATAATTGACTATTAAACACTGAGTTTACCTCAGCATTGTCTTGACATAATGATATGCTTAGCTGAGTTATAGCATCCTCTGATT
>NC_139660.1:4040767-4065767 GCF_951799395.1 Argentina silus | reverse complement strand
AAGCCAGCCTGGAGTCTCTGAGGTGTCACTGCAGACACACAATCGATCTCCATGTCCGTAGTGTTTTTGATTATGCAAATAAAGTCTTTATGACTTCCTTCCTTCTCTCTCATAATAAAAACAATAAACTGGAACCGAGGCAATGAATGTAATTTCATGAACACCGGCTGCCGCATTAAAAAAAATATTAAAAGAGAGACTGTGTGTTTCTTGGATGATGTCATTACGGAGAAGGATTTGTCAATTATTGGCTGAATGTTCCATAACCAAATCCTCAGGGCCACACCTTAATGGATTCAGCTACATATCCTGTATGCTGTAAGTGTAAATGAAGATGGTCTATTTGAATAGGGAGTTACCCCCCTCCCCCCCCCCCCCCCCCCGCCAGTGTCTATCTCTCTCCCTATCCCTCACTCTACCCCCTACCTCTGCCTCCCTCCTCTCTTTCTTTCTTTTCCTCCCTCTTTCTCCCCCCCCCCCATCTCTCTCTCCCCCCACCTCTCCCCCTCTCTCCGTCTCTCTCGACCCCCCTCCCTCTCCCTCTCTCCCTCTCTCTCTCTCTCATTGTGGTGAAAACAACTCGTTCCTCTCTGATTGACAGTTGGGCTGGCGTCCAGGGGCCGTCTCCCCGAGAGCAGGGATAAAAGAGCCTCTTTGTCTGATCATGATTGCATGGCATGTCCAATCAAAGACAACAGCTATGCTATGCTACAGTCCCAAATTACAATAGCAGTCAACAATCAACTGTACTTTTTATTTGCCTTAAAGAATCAACAAGGGAGGCAACCATTTTGTATTTGCCCGTTGACAAGTGTGATTTGACAGGGAGCCAACAGGAGCCTTTAGATCCCAGGCATGGTTTCACATCATACAAACATGGTTCACCGAACAACCTTAACCGCCACCACATTGTCACTGTCAATCACTTCCAGTCAATGCAACGTCAACATCGTGTCACGTCGAGGATGAGGATTTGTTTGGTTATTTGTGTTGGTGGCCTTGGAACACATCAAGTTGCTCATGGAACAACAACATGTATTCAATGTATCTGACCCAGTGAAAGCTATGGAGATTACATATATGGTTTAAGTGGGCTGTTTACGAGGGATCGCACTGTACGCGTTTCTTCCTAGAACGTGCTGAGATTGGCCAGAACTACAAAGGGCCCTATTCCCAATTTCCTGTTTTAAGAGAGCAGCCGGCGTGAGGGCTGCAGCAGGCGTTTGTTTGTTGTCCAGATTAATCAGTCCTGATAAAATGTGGAGGATTAGATGGCATACCTTGGCGTTGCCACGGCAACGGGTCTGGCCGGGCTACCGACACCTGTGAATTACCATTAGGCTGCTGTGGTGGATATAGCGAGCCTCGCCAAGCTAGCGCCAGGGCCTTAATTAGAAACGCAGGGAGAAAGAGAGAGAGAGAGGGGGGGGGGGGGGGGGGGGAGAGAGAGAAAGAGAGAGAGAGAGAGAGAGAGAGAGAGAGAGAGAGAGAGAGGGAGAGAGAGAGAGAAAGAGAGGGGGGAGTGAGGGAGAGAGAGAGAGGGGTGGAGAGATAGGGAGAGAGAGAGAGGGGTGGAGAGATAGGGAGAGAGAGCGGGGCACCCAACGCTCAGCGCGGCGCGTTATCTCAGCCCTTTATCAACACACTGCTCCCATAAAATCAAAGAGAATTAGCTTTGAAATGAACAGGCATCCTCAGGAGAGCTGGGGGCACACTAAATGCAGAGCCTGGGGGCCAGTTAGGCCTACTCAATCTGCGTTAGTTAGCTGGCTTCAGTGTGTCTGTGTCTGTGTGTGTGTGTGTGTGTGTGTGTGTGTGTTCTTGTTTGTGTGTGTGTGTCTGTCAACTGAAAGACAGAATAAAGTGTTCTTTTCAAGTGAGTTCACTGAGCAGAGCATTATGCTAATCATAATGTGTGAGGTCTGTGCCTCTGAAATGATTTGGAAATACAAGGCCTTTAAATAATTAAACACGTCTTTATGATATACGTCTATTATTGTTGAGGGGAACTAAATGAACTACCTGTGTGGGAGTCCCTGATGAGCCAGAGCACAATAACCCAGAGTACTGTTCCTAGTGTCTATCAGACAATATAGTCAGGGGAGGCTGGTGGAGGACGGGCTCATTGTAATGCATGGAATGGAATGAAGAATCACACTAGCATTGACAGGACAGTCACCATTGTTTATGTTGTGCTGAGGTGAACCATGCATCCTATATTTACATTTACATTTACATTTATTGCATTTAGCAGACGCCTTTATCCGAAGCGACTTACAACGAATACATTTGTTTAAGTAAGTGAATCATCTATCCATCAGTCTATCAATCTATCAAGATAACTATCAATCACAAGATAATAAGTAATTATCAATCATAACAATCATAAGTAATCAATGCTCGACCAGGGGCCATAGGCAGTCATGGCAGGCAATCCTCACTTCTGTCAAAACAACAAAGGTTCACAGAGCGATGTCAACATGTAACACAGGAGGCCGTCACATCAGAGCCCGTGCTGTGATTCCTACCTCCACCAGCCCACTCTGAATACAGTGTGCCGTTTGTGATGAAAAACAAACATTGTGTAACCAATGCTGGTGAAAAAAGCAAGTAGCCAAATAAAAATGCAGGTGTTAGATTATCACCACAACAGGGAGTTTGCCGAGCCCATCCGTCTGCCTTAAAATGCTACTTGTTCTGCCTTTCCACAAGATAAAAAGGCTCATCCAGTTCACCAGGGTGATGAAAGATGTTATTTAAACAATTAATGTCTATTCTAAAACCATCATTGTACCCAATATAGGTCTCATCCAGGCAGAATCCTCTCTCTCTACCTTCACTGACGGTTCTGTCTCTGAGCAGCATGATTATAAGCTAAAATGGGACATTTTCTTTGAAATTTCCATATCACCTCTTCACTTTCCAGGCCATTATTCCTTCTATCCTCGCCTTGTCTCTCCACGCTGTCGGCACTCTAATTGGTCCAGAGGCTTCTGCACTCTTCTCTCTCACTACATATGTAAAAAGCTACTAATTGCTGAAGGCACTTACTAGTAAAGCTGTGACTCGCTTTTTCAGCAGGGACAAAGTGAACGTTCCTGCTGCTGTTTCCTCAAACGCAGCATGTAGAAAGCTGCAGCCTCGTGTCCTCTGTGATGACAGCGTGACTTAACCTAATCCCCTGGTTTCGATTTGTACCCTACTGGGACTATCAAATATATCACATCTTAGGCTTGATTCTCTCTCTCCTCCTCCCGTAAAATATGTCGTTCAAATTCAAACAGAGCAATGAGACGGCAAATAACAAGAACATTACGGCACAGGGGGAAGTTTGGTAATGCTTGACAAAGCCACAAGTGGCCTTGTAATAAGTGAGATATGTGATGCTGCCAAACCATCCCTGCCTTTCTTCAACAGATTGGATTAATCCTTCTTCTTTTTTTTTAACGATTAAAATGGTATTTTGGTCTGTCAGTGAGATGCACCTTAATTCATACTCTTCTTCTTTTTAATGAGCGAGAGCAGAAAGTTAAAATTTCCACCAAGGCTCCTTTGCAGATGGTTTTCATGGAGACGCGGAGAGTGATGCGAATGCTTATTAAGACAGTTTACAGCTGAACAAACAGAGCTGTTAGTCACAGACACAGTTCCCACAGAAGCAGAGGGCAAGTTTGCATCGGTACAACCCATAACAGATTTAAAAACTCAAATTTGGATGAGAATTAAGAGATGTGTTTGATATCATAGCTTTGTCTCTTATCATTTGTTGTTGTTGGGGAGACAATGAAGATATGTTTTTTTAGGCGGTTGTTGGTCAAGTCGAGTATTCCCATCTTCATATTTTGATATGATAATAATGAAACATCATGTGTTTCAGATTACAGAATGACCACAGTTAGCATCACTGATCCACACTCAACTATCCAACTGTCTGGAAGGCTTATCAAAGGCTAATGGATACAGCTGGCATTACCAACGTGCACCCTGGAACTATGGGAGATGGAGTCTTCTAGGTCATACATTCCCCTCTCGACACCACAACATGGTAACAGTTCATTTCTCATACGGTACACCCAAGGGACTTCTATTGTAGACAAACAGATCTCAGGGGGTTTACGGCTCAATGATGTTGATATGGGTATAGCTCTTTAGTAGGTAGTAAATCCAGGGATACATATATCATGGCGTGGTTTCATTCATCCATTGTGAGGTTTGCCTCGTCTATCAGAGAGCTTTGTTTTTCTACCCATCTCATTATTCCTGCACTGTTTACGTCCTGGTCTCACGCTGCTGCTGCTGCTGGAGAGAGAGAGAGAGAGAGAGAGAGAGAGAGAGAGAGAGAGAGAGAGGGGGAGAGAGAGAGGGAGAGAGAGAGAGAGAGAGGGAGAGAGAGAGAGGGAGAGAGAGAGGAAGAGAGGGTGAGAGAGAGGGAGAGAAGGAGAGAGAGAGAAAGAGAGAGGGGGAGAGAGAGAGAGAGGGAGAGAGAGAGAGAGAGAGAAAGCGAGGGTGAGAGAGAGAGAGGGAGAGAGAGAGAGAGAGAGAGAAAGGGGGAGAAAGGGAGAGAGAGAGAGGGAGAGAGAGAAAGAGAGAGAGAGGGAGAGAGGGAGAGAGAGCTAGGGATAGATGTGGGATTGTAATGATCAGAAGTGGTGTCAATACGGTGACAACGATTAGCACAACAAAGAGGCTGATGATGGAGAGATGAGGAGAGAGATGGAGAGATGAAGGCTAGTGTCTATCTACCGCCTCTCCAGACCCGCCTCGCAATCACCTCTCCTGGAAACATTCTCTCTCCTCGCTCTTCAATCTCCCTGCCGGGGGCATTTTTAGCTCTAGCTTCATAAGAGGCACGTATTTCAAGTGTATTTCTGTTTCTGTAACAGTGTGCAGAGCCATAAATATAGCCCTATTTGCAGACATTGTGATCTGTATTCGTGTGGACAGATATATCTGGCCTGTGTTGTTTACGCCCATCTGTTAGTCTGACCCAGGGTGACAGAAGGAGTACGTGGAATGTGAATAATATTACCCAGCCGTGATTTCTTCTTTCTGATGGTGTACGCAATACAGAGGAGGGCTGGGGGAGGTAGAGGACGCAGGACGGGCTCATTGTAATGCATGGGACTGAATGAGGAATGGTATCAAAACATGTGTCTGATACCATTCCTCATTCCGTTCCATGCATTACAATGAGCCCGTTCTCCGACTTCTACCACCGCCAGCCCCCTGACACAATCACAGGTGCGCAATCGCAGGTGCTTTTTCAGTTTCTCATCTGTCCCTTCGCGTAGCCATCCGCCATTGTCTAATCTAAAAAACAATCACCAACCTGGCCCCGAGTTTTGCTATTAAACCTTGGGACTCAACTCTTCACTATACAGCTGTATATTAGAGGGTGTTAGATACTTTTCAGACACAGTGCAAGTAGGGAACATCCCAACGATAAGACTGGCTGAGCTCTGAAAGAGACGGGTGGAGAAGAGTTATGTCTGACTCCGTCTGGCTTTATCTCTGTACATGACTTCTCTCTTTTGCTCTCTCTCTCTCCCTCTCCCTCTTTCTCTAACTCTCTTTCTATTTCAATCTCCCTGTCCCTCCCTCTCTCTCTCTCTCTCTCTCTCTCTCTCTCCCTCTTTCTCTCTCTCCTGCTCTCTCTCTCTATCTCCTCCCCCCCCCTCATCCTCTCTCCCTGTCAGGCTGTTTGTCGTCTTTATTTCCTTCCATTCCTCCTGTTCCTCTAGCCAGTCAGTGCTCCCCCAGCGTTGGGAGTAATCTCCGTTCTCCAAGCAGATTTAACAAGGCGAGCGCAGCTAAATCTCTGCTGATCATGTCTGCTCCTGGTCTGGCAGTCTCATAATGCTGCTGTGAGGTCTGGTCTTGATGCACAGCCTGGGGCACCACCTCTGTTACTGCATAGCCCCCCCCCCCTTTCTGTTGCTGTTTCCTACTCTCTATAGCTCACAAATCAGACTTGTATTAAGAAATATGGGTATTCTTTTTCTTTCTTTCTATAATGTGTATCTATCCCATAATGTATTTATCAATAATGGAGTTAGCTTCTCATTCTGGATCTGTCAGAGCTCAGTCTGAGGTAAGGTAGAAGAAACCCTCCCTTTGACAGTCATTCTGGTGTGGTGGCTTCGGCTAAGCTAATGCTAGCCAGCCATAAGCTGACATCACACTTTTCTTTTTCTTCACTTTGTTGTCATATTACATCATCGTTAAAATGATTCTGTTTGTTATGGTCAGGTGACCTTGGAACCGTGTCTTCGGGAGCAAATTGAAGAGATACAGACGAGAGGGAGGAGAGGGAGGAGAGAGAGGAGAGAGGAGAGGGAGGAGAGAGAGGAGAGGGAGGAGAGAGGAGAGAGAGGAGAGGGAGGAGAGAGAGGAGAGGGAGGAGAGGGAGGAGAGACAGGAGAGAGGAGAGAGAGGAGAGGGAGGAGAGGGAGGAGAGAGAGGAGAGGGAGGAGAGAGAGGAGAGGGAGGAGAGGGAGGAGAGAGAGGAGAGGGAGGAGAGAGGAGAGAGAGGAGAGGGAGGAGAGAGAGGAGAGGGAGGAGAGGGAGGAGAGAGAGGAGAGAGGAGAGAGAGGAGAGGGAGGAGAGAGAGGAGAGGGAGGAGAGGGAGGAGAGAGAGGAGAGGGAGGAGAGGGAGGAGAGAGAGGAGAGAGAGGAGAGAGAGGAGAGGGAGGAGAGGGAGGAGAGAGAGGAGAGAGAGGAGAGGGAGATGGGTGATGGGTGGTTGGGTGTTGGGAGTGTCAATTACTGCTCCGCATCTACACGGTCTGGCCCGACACAGACATTCCAGCTTGGCATGTCAGTAATGCCCACGCAGAACATCAACAACAAGCAGGCAGACACAAACGGCAGACATCTTGTGATCATCTCTCATCTCAGTGCAGCATTGATTCAGCCCTTTATTTTTATTTATTTTTTTACATTTATGGCATTTAGCAGCATTTGTCCAAAGCGACTTACAACAAATACATTTGACTAAGTAAGTGAATCATCTATCCGTCAGTCATCATAAGATGAATCTATGCTCGGACCAGGGGCAGTCACAATACGATTTTTATTTATTTATTTATTTATTTTATCTTTATCATCTCTCTCTCCATCTCTTCAGTAATACCCTCCATTATCCTTGCACATAACATCTTACATGAAGTTTAATTTTTGTGACATTCGTAATGTAAAAAACATTAAATTGCTATTATACTTTTGTAACAGCATTACCATGTTGCTTTTACTACAGCGATAAGAGCGTTGCTAGGTCTTTGTAGAGTGTTGTTTTTTTGCCCAACAAACCTCTCGTTCGTTGTGTTGCTTCAAGGCTACAGTGATTCCCTGCCTTGCTGGTCCCCCCCCCCCTCCTCTTCTCCCCTCCTCTGCCTCCTCTCGTCTCTCCTCCATTCTTATCTTGTTTCACATCTCTTGTTTCTGATTTGCAACTTGGGGGAGGATGTGAGAGGATTAGAGTTAGAGTGTTTTCAGCCTTCTCGGCAGAAGGCCATGTGTTTCTGACTGGCGGGGTGTGTGTGTGTGTGTGTGTGTGTGTGTGTGGGGGGGGGGGGGTGGATTTCCTATGCAACCCATTTAAGAGATATCTGTCAGCCTCTTACCCAACCACCAGTAGCTCTCTGCTGGCTGTCTACATGTGCGGGAAAACAATATGTAAATGTGTTTACTATCTAGCCTAACATCTGGTGATGTTATTCATGTATGTTATGAATGCCTTTTTTTTGAATATTCAGAATAAAATATAATGGTTTGATATGTAAAAAACTATTAAAAATATACTTTAACTCTAACTTGAACTACCACTGTGTGTCAGCTGATGCTTTACCTGCAACATAGAAAGAAGTATAATTTGCTTCCATTTCATTTGACAATCATGTGACCGTGTTCAAACGCTATTGTTCACATACTGAGAGAGCAATTCTCTCTCAGAGCACTAAATAAAATACATTCCTGTTATCTCTCCCTCCTCTTCTCCCTCCTCTCCTCCCCTCCTCTCCTCCCCTCCTCCCCTCCTGTCCTCTCCTCCCCTCCTCCTCAGTGTGACAGCAGTATCATGGGAGGTTTTGTTGTTGTGTTCCAGCATGGGCATCCCTGGCCATCCCCGGCTCAGTCCCTCCAGATCAGATTAGATCACCCCTGTTGTTCCCATTGTCTCGGTACGGAATGACAAATGTGGCTCGTGCTTCGTGGTCAGCAGAGTAATAACAAACACATGGGCCCTGGATGGAGCCGGCGCGGCCTGACCCGTCTGGTGGAGGGGAGAGGAGCTGAGGGCCTGGTGATGCTGCTGTTGCTCTCCCCAGTAATAGACGTCCCCGAGGCCCAGGGATGATTTCCCAGACATTTTAGAGTAGGAGATAATTTAGTTCAATTATAACAATTAACTGATCCAAGCTCCCCTTTCCCCCCTCCTTAACACTAGTGCACACACACACACACACACACACACACACACACACACACACACACAGGATACACCTTTCGCTATAGAGAATTCAGAACTGTTCCAGATGGTTGTCTCTCACTTCACCAACTGTTGTTATTGCTCATACTTATTCTGCTACAGCTTTTAAGCTGTTAACACCAATCAAACTTTAAAACGTGCAGAGAGGTCTGACTTGAGTTGCTTACATTTGACTGGCGCCACCTGACCGACCGGGGCTTATTTCCGACCACTTTCAGTGGTGATGCACTTCCTTCTCCTATGGCCGCAAAGATTTGAAGCCCCCCCACGTTGTGTTTGTGTTTGTTGCATGTTTAGGGTTATAAATACAACCTTAATTATTCATTTACATTTTGTTGTGGTTGCAACCGCCGAATTCCTTAATTGCGATTCAAGAAATCACTTTGCACCCTATTATGACATTTTTAATGGTGAATCGGCGTCACCTCGAAACTCCGAAATAATCTCTATGGCAAGGCGCATCTTTCACCATAGTTTTGTCAAAATTGGGCCAATCTGTGTAATTTCGTAAATGCCACATCTTCACGGCAAGAACCATCATTAAGTCACTTCGATGCTAACATCGGATGTACGGTATGTGCTCAACTTTCAAAACTCACAACTGATTTTAAACTTGTAACATAACCTGTTTTAGTTGTTCCAATCACCTGTTCATTTCCAGTAATCCTTCGGCATTTGCATAAGCAAGAATTCCTCAGACATAATGACATGAAGTTAACAGCACTTGTCACGTACGTACTGTAGTACCGGTGTACCATCGTGTGTACAAGGCATTCCTGATTCATGATTCAGAACTGCAGAGGTAGGATACCATTCTTGTTGTATTGGAATGACACCCTGAAGGCCATTGTTAAGTGGCGGAAGATAGGATTTTTTTTAAATTATTTTTTTAACTAGATAGAGATAGAAGAGATTGACAGGAAGGATGGGTGAGAGAGGAGGGATGACATGCAAGACGTGTCGAGGGTTGGAATCGAACCAGGAACCTTGCGATTATGTGGTATGCGCATTAGTGTGCTACATCACGAAGCGCCCCAGGAAGATAGGAGTTTTTGAGTTACAAAAAGGTGAATAGTTTAAAACCAGGTTATACCGGTTTGACAAAACGTGACTGCCTGACATACTAGACACGAGGAAACCACCCAAAATATTATTACCAAATTCATAAGGCTATATGCCTAGAGCTTTTTGTAACTCCAAAAACTCTCATCCAGTTAACCAACTCTACCACTCTCAAAAACTCAACCAACCAACTCTCCACTAAATCACCCCCCTGGCTCCTATCTGCTATTTATCCATTCAACATTCCATCCATCAAACCAACCAACCAAACCATCTCTAACATTATCCACCACCATCATAAAACGATCTCACTTTCTTTCAACTACCCAGCAAATCTACCTACCGAAACATCTTTAAACCTTTTCCACTACCGAAATAACACTTTGCAAGCCCACAAAGTTTCTTCTGGAACTTCTGTTTCTAGTTGTCCCTGGCTGTTATGCAATGTTGGTTGATTGACAAGCCTGAAGTGAATGATCATCTTGAAATCATGATGAAAGAACCGGTATCTTTCCCTGTGTTCTCTTCATGTCATGACACTTGATGCCCATTATTAACGCAACCTATCACCTTTCATGTTATGAGAAACACATATCCAGTGATTATTCTGTCTCTTATTCTTTCTCCCATTCTCTCTTCTCCTCCTGGGGGTGGCGGGGGCCGTCTTATTTCTCTGTGTTCTCTCAACCGTTGCCGTACCTTTCCCCCCTTCATCCCTTCATCTTCTTTTCTCATCCCCCTCTTTAATTTCATTCCTGATTTGCTCCACACACACACACATTTATCTACTCCACAGGATGACTGCTCACACTTCAGTTCCATCTCCGTGCGTTCGATAGTGAGGCGGGCAGCTATGGCAGGAATTGGCCAAGATATGAAATCTCAGTATTGGATTCCTGTATGTTGGTGGACATCTGAAAGGACCGGACGCCATTTTGGAGCCCCCAAGTGCTTCTTGTATGACATGGCGCAGGGACAACACTAGTTAGTTAATTAAAGGGGCAATCTGAGATTCGAACAACAGCAAAGCGGTCACCAAGCCACTTTTTAGGGTTAAACAGCTGAGGGACGGGGCTGGAGAAATGTCACCACTCTCAAATTCATCGACGGAGCTATGGATGCAAGGACTGACCATCCATGACATCAAATTGATACTTTTAACCATGTTTTGAAGCTATGCAGTGTTTGTTTACAATAACATTATTTACAAACAATGGAGTAAAACAAGCTTATATTTTGTGGTCTGATGGGCTAAGACAGTTGAAAAAAAATGATGCACCAATCCCTCATGGTCATCATCATGGTCTTGATCTACCTATGAAGAGTTGTTCTATGGCATACCTGGCCTGGACTGTACAGCATTGGAAGAACACTGTAAGGTAACCCTCCAGAAGGTTTACTCTCTGCAGAGTGAAGAGGAATCGATAACTGTGGAGTATACTGGAGCGGGGGGGTATAACAGTCTGAATGCCATGGAGTTTTACAGTAAATGAGTATAAAAAGTTGAACATTGTTCCGCATTTTTATAACCTCATAAGTTATTATTTTTTTCAGCTCTGGTTCTGAAGTTGGACAAACTGCCTTTCATTAATGGAGGCAGCGTGTTCAACCAGCATCACCATCTCTAATCTCTGTAATGCCAGTGTCTCAAAGACCTCAGCCTGAATATTCCTGTTTTATTACAGTTTAAACCCTTGATTCAAAGCCTCTCAGATCCCCTGGCTCTCCCCCGGTGTTGCCTAGCCTGCAGACAGCTCTCCTCGCTCCACTGGGTGTTTGATATAGTGAAGAAAAGAGATGAAACGACAGGGAGAGATAGAACGAGAGAGAGAGAGAGAGGGAGAGAGAGAGAGGGAAAGAGAGAGATAGAGGGAGAGAGAGAGAGAGATGGAGAGAGAGAGAGATAGAGAGAGAGAGAGAGAGAGAGGGAGAGAGGGAGAGAGAGAGATAGAGAGAGATAGAGAGAGGGAGAGAGGGAGAGAGAGAGAGAGATGGAGAGAGAGAGAGAGAGAGATAGAGAGAGGGAGAGAGAGGGAGAGAGAGGGAGAGAAAGAGAGGGAGAGAGAGAGATAGAGAGGGAGAGGGAGAGAAAGAGAGAGAGGGAGAGACAGAGAGGGAGAGGGAGAGAGAGAGGGAGAGAAAGAGAGAAAGAGAGAGAGAGAGAGAGAGAGGGAGAGAGGGAGAGAGAGAGAGAAAGCAATGACTGAGTGGGCAGGCTGAGAGATGCAGGCTCTCTCAGTCCAATGTTCCTGCAGATTATATTTTACCCACAGATCACATTGTCCTAATCTCAGAGACAGCAACACAGTATCAACACAATGAGATGTTTGCACACTATCTCCCACCTCTAACAAGCCTCAACAAAGATTCACCAGCTCCTGGCGAATGAATCTTCTCCTTTCATCCTTCTCAAATGGAACACGAGTTGATGTGATCATATCTCATTCCCTGTCCCTCTGTGTAATGTAACTCCTAACCCTTGACTCAGCGAAGGGCCACTATTTGCATTACAATGATTTCTCTGATTAGGAGCGATACTGCTGCAGCCACCTTTGTCTCCTCAATGACATCTTAATGAACTAATTAGATCTGCCATGATGAAGGAGAGAGGGGGAAACCTCATTATCTCTTGTACATTGGTCAAACCGAAAACAGGGGAAATGGTTTTATAGTGGTGCTTATGTTTACAGGGGAAACTTCAGCAACATACTTTGAATGGAAATTCACTACATGTTTTAACACCTTTACCAGCACCTTTAATTTTATTAGATATACTGTATGATGTACTTCAAAGAGAATACCCCGGCATGATTATCAGTTTTAGAGGTATTAGGAGAAGTCTGTATGACCATATCGGGTGTGCTGAAGGAGTCGTTGGGGATTTCAGGGGTTATGGCTGAGTGTATTTCATCCTCTTAGTTTGAGCTGCTTTGTATTGTCTCAGAGGTCATTACATTTGGTCTGTCATGTACAGCTGTTCTCGAGTAAATTAGGGATCTCTGCGGCAAACAAACCTTCCTGGTTGACCACAACCGGGAGGGTGACAAGTGGACTTTTGGATGCTGAGCATGAGGAGAGAACATCTAGGGCCCTCTGCACAGAGATAGGGGTATAATCTCTACTCTACTCAAGGGGATAGGAGACAGGGCACACACACACACACTCATGCACGCACACACACACACACACACACGCGCACACACGCAGACACACACACACACACACACACACACACACAGACACACACTCACGCACACACACGCACACACACACACACACACACACTCACGCACACACACACACACACACACACACACACACACACACACACACACACACACAAACTGTAGCTACTTCAAAGGAATACCTCCTCCCATTCCTCTTCAGAGTGAATCTCTAGAGCTACCTGCTATCCGCTGTCCACTCTCGTTTCTGTTAGCTAAAATACCTGTTATACCTTCCTAGACGAGCACAACAGGGAGGGTAACAGGCAGACATTTGGATGCAGGAGCCAAGAGGAGTCTGGCGGCGAGACAGTGGGGAACTTTGCTGACACACCCATCGTTATCACATGAATCCTCAATCAATCAGTCACATTTATTTGTATAGCACTTTCTGCATAGCTAATTGTCGCAAAGTGCTTCACAACAACAATACTAAACAATATAAACAAATACAATACAAACAATATAATCTAACACTAAACCATAGACCCCCAAAAAGCAAGCCAAGCCAATAAAAAAATACAGGGCACAGTGGCAAGGAAAAACTCCCTGGGAGGAAGAAACCTTGAGAGGAACCAGACTCCAGGGGGATCCATCCTCCTCTGGCTGATCAGGTGCTGAAAAGTAAACTAATGTGGAATGTGTTGTGGTTCAGGGGTTCAGGGGTCCATAGTGAAGGGCAGCTTCCTGGTGGGACCAGGATATGGGGTATAGAGTAGACTCGGCCTGGAAGAATTCAGGAGCTGGAGACTAGTTTTGAGGGACATCAGGGGGGCAGAGGGGGCAGCAACAAGAGCCCAAGGCGCCCAGAGCCACCTTGACCATCCTAACCCGCACGGTACTGGGCCGTACGCCTGCACTCACACACACACACACACACACACACACACACACACACACACACACACACACACACACACACACACACACTAAAACAGCCCTGAGGGTCACGCAAAGCCTCTCCTTTGGCCTGGAAAATGTCATTATACTCTGGGATGATAGTATAAGTGCTCAGTAATGTCTCTTTTGAAAGGTCGAGCATGCTTTTAAATATCCCCCCAGCCCCCCTCATCCAGAATCAGCATGAAGCTCACACAGCACACTGAGTGGGACTCGCCCCCAGCTCCATCAAGTGGAAAATTACTTTGAAGCGAATATTATCCTCGGCTTCTTCTTTGGCAACGATCGGTTGTGTGTATCGATGAGGTGTGTGACAGGGAAAGTGTAGGTGTGCGTATATGTGTGTTTGCGTGTGTGTCCGTGCATGTGTGTCTGTGCATGTGTATGCGTTTGTGTGCGTGCGCGTGAGGTCGTACCTCCAACACAATTAAGCCTGTTGCCCACAGCGTCGCCCTCATCACGGGCTTCATAAAGCAGGAAAGGTCAGGCTCGTCCACCCCTCCTAATCAAAACGCCATTAATATGCAATATGTAAATAAGACACCCGCCATTCGCCATTCACTGATGCATGCGGGTTACAGCCTTCCTGTCACAACCTCATTTGGGAGAGATACTTTTGTGAGCTAAATTTAAGCGCAATATCCGAAAGGTAAAAACATCTCAGAAAGAAAATTACCCATGTAGCTCTATGATTATACGCTAACTAACAACTGTGCGGTCGCGCGTGAACAGAGACGCGGAGGTTGGCAGAATTCGGATATTCCGATGTTTTTTCAATCAACAGTGAAGCAGGTGATGATCAAATCTTTGGGTTTCTAATCTTCTCCGTGCTCGTGTAATCCTCAGGGCGTGTTGTCATGATGAAATCCAGATGCTTGACCATATTTCCCGACAGAGCAGCCAGGTGGTGCAAACGCACGAGTGCTTGAGTGGCCCCCTCAAATGCATTTGCATTCAAGTGTGTTTTGTTCTGAGTTTGTTCTGTTCCTCTGCTCCGGTACAGTCAGTGACAGTTATGCTAAGTCTGCTTCCCTTTGTGTGGACAGAATGTCTGTCCAGGAGAAGTTAGTGGTTCAGGTCGGCCTGGGCTATTGTCTCTATGTGATCTGTATATAGGCCCTCGGTCCGACTGTCTCTTCATGACTAGCTCTGGATAGGGAGAGGGGAGGGTGAGGAGTGGGAGGGTAAGGAGAGGAGAGGGTGAGGAGAGAAGAGGAGAGGACAAGAGGGGAGAGGTGAGGAGAGAAGAGGGAGAGGAGAGAAGAAGAGGAGAGGAGAGGTGAGGAGAGGAGGATGGACAGGAGGATGGAGAGAGCAGAGGAGAATATATCATTGCTGTCATTCACCTGCACTGAGACAATAGTCCATTGTTCTTCAGGGATAGAGGGGGAGAGGGATGAGAGAGGGGGAGTGGGATGAGACAGGGGCAGTGAGATGAGAGAGGGGGAGAGGGATGAGACAGGGGCAGTGAGATGAGAGAGGGGGAGAGGGATGAGACGGGGAGCGAGAGGCTGGGAGAGAAGGATGTTAAAATGCAGGTGTGGGAGCGACTGGAAAAAGGCAATAGGGACAGGTGGTGGGAGGAGAAGAGAGAGAGAGAGGGCGAGAGAGAAAGAGGGCGAGAGAGGGGGGGAAGACAGAAACATGAGTGACATCAAACGCTTCGCCATGCCGCTTGGTCCTGATTATAGTGCCATTATGGAATCTCCTTGCTTCGTTTCTGAATATGCAAATGTGCCAGCATGAGCCTGCTATCATGACAGCATATAATGACTGCATTATTTGTTTTGTTTCCCTCCCTCCCTCCCTCCCTCCCTCCCTCCCTCTCTCTCTTCTGTTGAAGCCATGCCAGTCCAAGTCTTTGTTCCAGAATTTTCCCCACCTTCTCCTCGGCCCCAGACAGAAGAGGGGAACAATGGCTGTGAGTGGGTGTACTTATTATGACAGAGTACAATGAACCTGAACTGGGTTAGACTCTGATGAACCCACCGGGTTACAGTCTACTTCTGCTGCAGTGTACCCTCTCCTTGATCGTGTTTATAATGCTGAACGAGGAGTTGATATCATAACAGAGCCATGTTAGGTGTTTTACACTGGTCCTTTATCGTCTTGTGAGGTTTATTTTTCAATGACAATTGTCAAACTTTGGTGTCGTTCTTATTTAAAAAGAGAAAAAAAAAGGGTGTGTGGGGACGGGGGACGGGGGGACGGTGGCTGATGTGTTTGATACCATTCCTGATTCCATTCCATGCCCTACAATGAGCCCGTCCTCTGATTTCTACCTTCACCAGCCTCGATATGTACGTTCTTTTTAAATGAGAATTTTGTTTGTGAACGTTGATAATTGTCATTGACAAAAAAAAACATTACAAGAGGATCAAGGACCAGTGTAAAAATATAGAGAATTGCCTGTGTGTGTCAGTGAAGTGATTGAAGTGGTAGAGTGTATTGATATTCAAGTAGTCAAAACATTTCCTATGATGAGTAACTGACTATTAATCGACTATTCAAGGGTTGTCTGAGGAAGCTCACTATCTTCATTTCCTGCATGCTCTGTTGGATGTACTAATTACCTCTATCACCTTGGAGGAGTTACAATGCAGCCCACGCTCTTATATATAGAGAGGCTCTCACTCACAGAGAGCTGTACCTTCACATGCAGCCCACGCTCTTATATATAGAGAGGCTCTCACTCACAGAGAGCTGTACCTTCACATGCAGCCCACGCTCTTATATATAGAGAGGCTCTCACTCACAGAGAGCTGTACCTTCACATGCAGCCCACGCTCTTATATATAGAGAGGCTCTCACTCACAGAGAGCTGTACCTTCACATGCAGCCCACGCTCTTATATATAGAGAGGCTCTCACTCACAGAGAGCTGTACCTTCACATGCACACACACTCGCACACACACACGCGTGTGCGCGCACAAACACACACACACGCACACACACACAGACACACACACACACACACAGACACACACACTCACACACGCACGCATGCACACACTCGCGCACACACACTCACGCACGCACGCATGCACACACACTCGCACACACACACGCGTGTGCGCGCACAAACACACGCACACACAGGCACACACACACACACACAGACACGCACATCCATCCATTACCATGTCCCTATGAGAGCCCAGCACTTTTACAACATTTTCCCGACAGAACCCTAACCTGGAGCGTGCTGCAGGGAGAGCACATGAGACAGAACAGACTCTCCTGTAAAGCTGACCTAAAGTGGATCTAATGTCTGTCAGGCCCGGTGTCCCTGTGACACAATTAGATCTGTGTTTACTTTTCCATTAGCTCCAGTGTCAACAGTCGTGACCGTCATCAGGAGAGGGGGAGAAGTGGAGAACACAACTTCGCCAGCCAAAGGGAACGTTGTTGTAGTTGCTGTTGTTGTTGTGTGTGGGAGGTGAGATAGAGTAGATAGTGCTGTGTGTCTGGCTTGAACTTCTGATAGAGCAGAAACTACAGACACTGTTGGAACAACACACCTGGGACATACTATTAAAGACTGGATGCTTCAAAATGTCTTGAATCCAGTAAGCTGATCTTATGAGGGATGCTGTAGAATACAGTACCAGTCAAAAGTTTGGAGACACCTTCTCATTCAATGTTTTTTCTTTATTTTTATTATTTTCTACATTTTGTAGATTAATACTGAAGACATCAAAACTATGAAGGAACACATATGGAATTATGTAGTAACAAAAAAGTATTAAACAAACCAGAATATGTTTTATATTTTAAATTCTTCAAAGTAGCCACCTTTTGCTTTGATGACAGCTTTGCGCACTCTTGGCAAGTTTGTGTCCAAACTTTTAACTGGTACTGTATATTAATTAATGTCGATCCACCCTATTTTATCCATTCATAAAGAGTGACATTGGTAAATGTCACTTGAACTAACATGGATGAGAACATGTAGTGAAATCATTAGCTTTACCCACTAAAACAAGTATGTAGTAATCTTATAATCCTACATGTATCATCAAAAGCCAATTACCGTTGAAGGCACATATTGCGTAGCCTCTTAGTCATCGACCTTATGGCATCATCATCTTCCCCAAGTTGTGTTTGCGTCCATACCGTCCTCTGATCCCCAGCTCTGATATCAGCTCTGATAAATATATTAATGTTAAAGCTCCATTACTGGGCTGCGGTGGGAACAGTCTGCAGGGACGAGGCCGGGACTTGGTGCTTAATGGTATGTCTGTCTGTCGTTTAGACACACGCTCCGCCACACAGCTACAGAGGCACAACAGGGGACTTGGTCTCGGCAATTCATCTTGATTTTAATTGGGAACATTTTGTGTTGGTTGTTCCTCCACATTAATAAACCAAGGCCCCACAGCAAGTCTAATGAATGCAGTTCCCACCCAGGTGTGGCTGCATGGCTCCACAACAAAACATGAAATTGCCCCAGAGAGTGTCTGATGAAGGAGAAAAGTGGAAGAAAAAGAAGAAGCAAATAAGGGATATTAGGAGACGGGTTAAAAAAGACTTTGTTAAAGTGGTGTTTCTTCTTCAGGGGTTTTGAGTTTCCCTTCTACCATGCTGAGGCTGTTATTGATTATTGACAAGCAGCCTGACTGCTGTGCCGGGTCGTCTGGACTCCCACTAAACCAAAGGTCGGGCTGCTTGTGGAATTATTGATGCAGAGTATTCAGATGGGTGTTTCTCCCCCCCCCCCCCCCCCCCCCCATCGGCAAGGCGGCTCAAGTCTCAGTGAGGGGCAAGCCGGGTTCAAAGGCCCAGCTGGCGCAGCAAATGCTGGAGCTGTTTTAGGAAAACACAATGCTGATTCCATGCTGACAAATCGATCCCTTTTGGGGGTTGATAACCATTTGTTGTACAGAATGTACGGAAAAGGTTTGAAAGAAGATCTGTTGAGAAAATGCTCTTTCCCCCATGAAAATGGCTTGAAATGAAAATGTGTTGTGAATGGGGAATAGATTTGATATTTACATTTGCTAGATGTAATGTTTCTTTCACATAAACGTACTCCCAATGTATATTTGCATGGGCATGCTGTGTTTCTTTTCATGTATTTCTTGTTTATTTTGGGAAGTTATGAGGATATGTTGTTGATACAGTGTGTGCATGCGCTTCATGTGATCGGTGAGTGTGCGTGCGTACGTGCGTGCGCGTGCGTAAGTGTGTGTGTGTGTGTGTGTGTGTGTGTGGTGTCAGAGCTGTAACACCTTTGAGAGACATTAATGAAAATGGAAGGCTTTGACTGTCCCTTATCAGTGAGAGCAGTCCACAGCAACAAACCCGCAGACACACACAGGCAGCAATCAAACAACCACAGCTAGCATCATCTCCTCTCCTCTCCTCTCCTCTCCTCTCCTCTCCTCTCCTCTCCTCTCCTCTCCTCTCCTCTCTTCTCTCCTCTCCTCTCCTCCCCTCTCCACCACATTACAAAGCAAGCTACCTATGTTGTGCTGGTGCGTGAGCGTGTGCGTGAGCGTGTGTGTGTGTGTGTGTCCATGTCCAAGAGGGGGTTGGTGGTATAGGTATGGTATAGGTATTAGATGCTTGTTTGCTGAGTCTTAGCTCTGAAAAAGATTGATCAATTCAGCAGTGGTATTTCTGGAGTAAATTTACGTGTGCATGTGTTTACAGTATGTGCCATTTAGCTGACGGTCCTCTGTGGCTCAGTTGGTAGAGCATGGCGCTAACAGTGCCATAGGTTGTGGGTTTAATTCCCGCTGGGACCATATATACTGAAAAACGTATGCACTCACTGCAATGTAAGCCGCTTTGGATAAAACCGTCAGCTAAATGGCAGTATGTATGCAGCGTAACTGTGTGGGGTTCCCATAAACAAATCCGTATTTATAAGCTTGGAAAACTGCGTGCCCTCCCACCTGTTCTCAAACCCCCCACCTTTATCAGTCCTAGTCTTGCACAACGTCACACAACCGTAGCCGTGGAATGAATCACTTTAAATGTCACACAGGACCATGCAGCCAGGAATATGCCCAAATAGAATTCACTCTGAGCTCACGTGTTAGAGGATACAGGTCACTGCTACGGTGTCCAGTGTATAAAGGAGACTAACTAATCCAGTTTTCAATGAGAAATTCATTAGACAAGAACTGCGGAACATTAACAATGTTGAACATCGATAAATCACTGCGTTGTCTTTCAAATGAGGAAGACATTTCCCGACTTCTTTATTGATGAACACATTTGATAAGGACTTGAACTGGTAACATGTTCCATAAAGGCTGAAGTAACTGCTGTAACGAAGCCTCTCTGCTTTGAGACTGAGGTAGCAGGGCTGCCATGCGTCTGTCCCTCCCTGGGAGGATGACACACACACACACGCACACGCACAGGCGCGCACACACACACACACACACACACACACACCGCCTAGCCGTGAGAATGTCAACTCGTCTGAGTGAGAGTGACAGTCACCAGGGCCACCGGATCACACTCCCACACACCCACAGCACAGCGCTGTGACAGCACACTACCAGACTGTGTGTGTGTGTGTGTGTGTGTGTGTGTGTGTGTGTGTGTGTGTGTACACTCTCTGAACACTTTATTAGAACACTATCCTAATACTGTAGGGCCTCCCTTTGCTCTCAAAACAGCCTCAATTCTTCGTGGCATCAATTCCACAAGATGTTGGAAACATTCCTTTGAGATTCTGGTCCGTGATGACATGATTGCATCACGCAATTCCTGCAGATCTTTCAGGTGCACTTTCAAGCTATGAATCTCACGTTCTACCACATCCCAAAGGTGTTCTATTGGATTCAGATCTGGTGACTGGGAAGGCCACTGAAGAACACTGAAATCATTGTCATGTTCATGAAACCAGTTTAAGATTACTTTTGCTTTGTGACATGGTGCATTATCATGCTGGAAGTAGCCATTAGAAAATGGGTAAATTGTGGCCATGAAGGGATGCACATGTTCAGCAACAATACTCTGTAATAGGCTGTGGCATTCAAGTGATGATTGATTGGTATTAACAGGCCCAAAGTGTGCCAAGATAACATTCCCTACACCATTACACCACCTCCACCATGAGAAGGTGTACAGGCGTTCCTAATAAAGTGTTTTATTAGTGAGTGTATATTTACACCGATGTGTTTAAGTGTGTGTGTATTATGGGCAGTGAGTTATTATTTGGATTCAACAGCAATACATTTGTTTTGGCATGCTACATCAGCATTGCTATCGCCAATCTGAAACATGATATGTGTCAAGTAGTCGTAAGTCTTTCTACCCGTAAGGTGACGTTGTTGTTTGAGTAGCAGTACCTGTGTGACTGCAATCAACCTGTGTGACCTGCCTCCTTGACAAAGTCAACAGCAAACACAGATTACCTGGCTTGTATAGCTTAAGTCATGGGTTCTACTGCCAAAGCAGTCTGTTTTCATAGCCACACACCTGTGCTCATAGATTCTTTCTCAGCCTGCACCTTGAGTACACATGGCTTTATTGAAATAAATGTCAGGATAAAAATCCTCCATGACTATTTGATGGACAGAGAAAGCAGGGAAAGCCTCCTTTGAGTGACATGGAACTACAGTGTCTTAAACAATGAATCCGTCATCTGACAGTGAGTGAACCGGATACTCCCAGTGTGGAAAAACACAGGAACACACAGGCAGAGAATTTTGTTTAAAATATAAAGATTTATTTTACTTTGAAAATATTTTTGCCCAAATTCTATCCCCAGACTACAAAAAAGTATTGGATTTCCACAATACAAGAGTTCTCCAAATGCTCAGGTGTGAAATACATAGAAAACCTCCAGTCACAGTTTATGTGTAGCTCAAAATGAGGTTCCACACACACTGATATGAAAATAAGCAGAACTCAATTCATAATTCATCAGTAATATCTAGCTAGTCCTGCGAGGAGGAAATAGATACTTTACATTAGTTGTACATTCAGACCCAAATCCCAAACTATTTGAGTAAAAAGAAGTCAAGAATTTCATACATTTAAGGTCAAATTAGATGGGGAAGAGGTTTGAATTGCACTTTGAAGCCCTCATCCACGACAAACACTCAGCTTGTCTAGAGACACACACATAGGTCAGAATATGAATATGAATATTATTAGTCTCCCTCCTGCTGAACACACAGATATTAAGATCTATATTACTGTACAGTCATATTTTACAGACCACATTGGGAACATTAAACCAGCATAAACACATATTCTATGAATGCAACTGAACGTGTAACCTGAAAACACAGCCAACTAAACAAAACAGACAGAACATAAATAATAGGGGTTTGGAACCAGAGTTAAAGGCCAAATCAGTGATAAATAATGTGCTGTTCACAGTGCTGACAATGATAAAGGCCTTTTCTTCTGCTTCCAATACAATGATCAAGAAAAGCTGGCTCAAACCATAGACCAACAAGCGACCGCGCTGTAGCCATGAACCACCCCTAGCCTATTTCACATAGTAACCACACCATCAGCGCGAGGCTTGAACCACCCACAATGCCAGAGCTTTGTTTTGCACTCTGGCTCCAGTCACCTAATTGCTTTCCTAATCGGGTCCTAGGAATTTAATGAGATCTTTTAATGAATGTCTGCTTTAACAGCATGCACGGCGGCCAGAGTTAACCTGGTACTCAGCTGTTCTTTAAGCACTCTGATCTGCACGTACCGATTCACCCACATCGTTGTTACAGTTTACACAAACAGGGTTTGTGTGGTATAGCATGGTATGGTGTGAAGGCAGACGCCTTAAGGAGAAAGACTGAACAACTTGAACAAAAATGAGAAAACTAACTAATACCTTGCAGTGTACAGTACATCATAGCAACAGGTAACAGTAAGACACTGCAGTTTAAAGGGATTGGGGGAAACCGTTCTGCAGTCATTTCTGATACCTCCTAGCAGGCAGCTGTGCAGGTGGATACCTCTTCACACACTTCACTTCTCACACAATCACACACAAAATGTGTATTATTAGTATTTTTGTATGCTGCATTGTCATGGAACCCGAGCCTAAGAATTTTACTCCCTGCACTTGTGTATGAGACGTAACAATAAACTTGAAACTTGAAACTTGAAACTCGCGGTGGTTTGCCGGGGGGGGGCAGCATCAAGGAAGGTGACACCAAGAGGTTGAACAAGCTTATTAGGAAAGCTGGTTCTGTCCTCGGTGTCACCCTGGACACTGTGGAGGAGGTGGCCAATAGGAGGATGAGGACCAAACTCCTGGCCATCATGAACAATCCCTCCCATCCCCTACATGACACTGTGGCAGAGCAGAGAAGCTCCTTTAGCAACAGATTATTACAACCACGTTGCACTAAGGAGCGCTGTAGGAGATCTTTTCTGCCTGCTGCAATAAGTCTGTACAACTCCTCCTCCGGCTGGCTTGATCGGGGTGATCAGAGTCAGGCTGGGGGATGTTAAGTCATACTGGACTGTTGTTACTGTATATAATGTTTCATATGTCTATTTTATTTGATTTTCTATTGTCACTTTATTTTGTTGTTTTTGTTGTTTGTGATGCGAGCTGCTGTAACGCCTTAATTTCCCCTCTGGGATCAATAAAGTACCTATCAACCCTCTCCCTTGCATCAAACAAACTCCTGCCTTAAACACACCTGAGAGCTTCACTGGTGAAACTCAGCCAACCAATTATAAGGCAATCCAAACAGAACATGTTGCACAGAAAGTGGTGTTTGTGGCGCTTCTAGAACTATCATTGCGTCTGTTATCGGCTAACATGATAACAACCGTGTGTTACCTAATGGCAACACATGACTACAATACCTGATCAAGAATGTATTGATCAGTACATTGTAGCCTATCACTAATGCTGATTGAAAAATACATTATTCACACAATTGAAGCAGGGAACTTCCATGGCATCTCTCGTCCAGTTTCCACTCCACCTTAAACCCCCCATTCTACATCATTACTAAAAACAAAAAAAACAAAAAAACCCACACTGGGCAGACTTGGTTGGTGAGTGAGTGAGTGCTGCTTGGTCTGGAAGCATCTCTGACACAGAGGTGAGTGTCCATTCCCCAAGGAGATCCCTGACTGCCCTAATGGGTTTGGCTGTAGAGCATCCTCCCACAGGGGCTGAGAGGGAGAGAGGAGGATGAGAGGAGAGGTGAAGGGTCTCTTCAGCAGCCCTAAGTGGTGGTGGTGGTGGAGTGTGGCCCCCCAGGAGGCAGCCCCTCACACACACAGACACACACACACACACACACACACACACGCACGCAAGCAGACACACGCACGCAAGCACACACGCAAGCACACACACGCAAGCACACACACACACACACACAAACACACACACACACAAACACACACACACACACACACACACACACACACACACACACACACACGCAGGGCCTCAGATAATGCCATAGTCCTTCAGGGACCTGAGGAGCACCGTGTCCTTGATGTCACTAAACACCTTGCGGATGTTGTCGGTGTCGGTGGCACAAGTGAAGTGAGGGTACAGGGTCTTGCTCTCCTCTTTCTTGTCCCTGCTGTGAGCCTGCTGCTCGTACATCTTCTTGATGTACTCCGCAGCATGTGACGGATCCCGTTTGTTACCTATAGGTGTGTGTGTGTGTGTGGGGGGGGGGGGGTCAGAGGTCAGAGAGAGGAGAGGGGGAAGGTCAGAGGCCAGGGGTACATGGGTAAAGAGAAATGTATGTGGTAGAGAGGAGACAGAAATGGGAAAAGAAACATTAAACTACATACTGTATATTGTTGCATTATTGTAAAGTGTCTCTGGGTTCTGGAAAAGTGCCGGACTAACACAAGACGGTGTTGTTGTTGTTGTTTTTAATGAAATGATGATATCATATTATATAACCATCTAGCATCTCCTCTGCATGATGACTGCCTCGGTCCGCGGCATCACAACAATATCCACCATAATGACTTGTGTGTCAAAAGCTCAAATGATAACTTAATGTCAAATGGCCAGTAACGACCTACAGGACATTAATCATTTGACAGATCACCATGGACACTTCCAAGCCATGCAAAGAGCAGTGTGTTTGCGGTTGCCATGGGTAACAGGGTGAGACGGGTGCATGGCGGAGCGGAGAGGAGCTGAGGTGTAGAGGAAGCTGGAGGCGAGGGAGGCTACCTTCCACATCTGCGCAGGCAGATCATTAGCCAACTACATACCCACGCCATCCTCCTGGAAATAACACTATAAAATCACTTCCAGAACCTGGCCAAGACTCTCCCCCCCTGCATGGGAAAATTATAAATGATGACTAGAAAAAAAAACAAGAAAAAAACAACAACATTCTGTTTGCTGGT
>NC_139660.1:4013267-4033267 GCF_951799395.1 Argentina silus | reverse complement strand
ATGTGATGAGATCAAGTCCATATGAGGGACAAAGCTACTGACCGAGTAAGAGAACTTTGATTTCCTTTCGCTCTCTCTTTTTCTGCTGTCGCAGCATCTTCTTAATTTGTTCGTCCACATAAACCGTCTCCCTCTCTTCATCGGTCAGACAACAAACGCAAGTCCGATGGCACCATCGCCAGCAGCCCGCCATGTCGCTCCGCTGAAATAGATTTGTCCATAAATAATCAATTAGGTTTCGCCTGATAGTTTGACTGCATGTTAGTCATAAAGCCGTCCATTTGGCTATAGGCTAGTTGTTGTTGTTGTTGTTGTTATTTAAGTTAATTTCACCTATTTCATCATGACATTACAAAGAAGAACACTGTCTTTGTCACCTGGGGAAATTCCTAGGTGTGTTTTCTTTAATGTCAGCAACGTGATCATTGCATAATGTAAACACCAACAAGCCTATTGCACCTTTACACACTGATTGGAAAACACAAACACATGTGGAAACATATTCAAACGCCGATCGATTTGACTAGCCTACCCTACTTTACTAATTCATGTTAACCGTTACAGTAAACTCACCGGACTTTCCCCGGTTCGTCTAAACAATATCCAGCCTCTCAAGTCCGGTAAACAAACAAGGAAGTTATTAAAAACAATCACATCTTTGGAAAGGAAAATAATTTACCTTGAATTCGTCACACGCCTTGTAAATAAGCAGATACACCAGACTTTCCTTGCGATACGTGATCCATTTCTTACCGCGTAGCCTTCCCTAATTCGTTTACCTGCATGAAAGTTTCGTTGAAGCGCAAATCCATTTGAACAGTTTTAAAAACCTTTTGGCCTCAAACAAATAACCTGATCCTTGTGAAAGTCTGTTACGTCTTCTGTAGAATATGCAGGGCATGTAGTTTGGTGAAACACACTCTCTGCTCTGTCAATGGAATGCGCCTTGAGTGATTGGACTGCACTGCGCTGCGGATAGAGTTTCGATTGAGGTTCATCCTCCTCTAGGCCTGGCTGCTGCATTTACATTTGCTGCCACCATACTTTCAACGCTTCATGTTTCACATATAGGCTTAGAAAAGGTTAACATTTAGCAAAACTAGAGGATAATAAATCAAAGCATGAGAGGTTTCAATGTATGGTACATCAAAACAATGAACATATATATGAACATATATAACATATAACAATGAACATATATATGAACATATATATACAATGGGCATATGGTAAAAGGTAAAAATCTTTTTTTTTTTCCAAAATCCTATAACATCTATAATGATACTGTGTTTTCGACTAGGTCTTTCATATTTGTCCTTTTCCCAACTTTTCAATCAAACTCATAAGCAAACTCATCCTTTTCCCAACAATCAAACTCATAAGCACAACATCAATCGACACTATGAATAATTCTATAAGTTATGTGTACAGTACAGCAATGAGGACCACAACAGGTATTTGTAACTCCTCTCCCTCTGAGCTCTCTGGGTGTCAATCTTTTGTCTTAGCAGGCAGAACCGGTTAGACTCGCCAACAGGCTTCAGATATTAAGATTGCCTAAGCTCCGCATTGCCATGGGAACAAGGTGAGGTGAGCCACTGCTGGGAAAGGGAGGGGGAGTGAGACAGAGAGAGAAAGAGAGAGAGAGAGAGGCAGGCTGGGAGGGAGGGAGAAAGGGAGTGGTAGTGAGTGAGAGAGAGAGAAAGAGAGAGAGGGGGGGGAGAAAGGGAGGGGTAGTGAGTGAGAGAGAGAGAGAGAGAGAGTGGGAGGGATTGAGAAAGGGAGGGGTAGTAAGTGAGAGAGAGAGAGCGAGAGAGAGCGAGAGAGAGCAGGAGGGAGAGAGAAAGGGAGGGGGAGTGAAAGAGAGAGATATGGTGAGTGGGTGGGGACTGACAGGAACAGTAACAGGAAAGTCCCTTCTTTTCTTTTTGCCAAAATACAGGAAATTAGGTGGCAGTTGTGATATCCCATGTGTTAAGGATGAGTGCATATCCCATGTGTTAGGGATGAGTGCATATCCCATGTGTTAGGGATGAGTGCATATAATATGGAGTTGTCAAAGAGCACAGGGGAGCTTAGGAAAAGAGAGTCAACCTATTAAATCCACAAACTTTCATTGTCTCTCATTCAACAAATGTGTAGTTCGTCAGTTCAGCAGATATTACCTTCTTAAATTGAGAGGACTTACAATTTAATATCAATCAATCAATTAAAAAAATACACATTTATGCATTCACGTAACATGTCTATACATTCAACTTACTCAGGAATTAATTCCAGAGAATGTTTGTGTCCAGAAGTTGAGTGTGGATACTGTACTTAAAAAGAATATGCAGCTTGTTGGCTTAAAAAGTTGTAGCAGCCTCAAAAACATGTTTTTACAGAGTAACATCAACCTTTATAGACCCACATTGATTTGTCGCCCTTGGCCACACCCCATGGATTGGGTGGAGTTCATCCAAAGAAGTGACTAATGGTGGATGGAGAGGCTACAATAACGTAACGTAAAATATGCATTATTTTATGGATTTGTTTAGAATCCATTAGTTTGTTCGAAATCTAATTCTGTAACGTCATGTGAATGGTCAACACGCCATGTCTGCAGACAGTTGGGAGGAGAAGGCAGGTCTGACACGCTCAAAGAAAGACACACCTCTTTGTTTGGTCTGCAGGACCTTGCACACTACTCAAATAGGCCACTGAAATGTATTGTAAGGTGATCAGTGAACTGACATGATTTGATTGGTCAAGCCAATATGGTATAAATCTGTCACCTCTCAACTGGCTGCTCTCAACCCTCTTATATTTACATAAGTACATAATGTACAAGGAAGGAAGGAATGAAGGAAGGAAGGAAGGAAGGAAGGAAGGAAGGAAGGAAGGAAGGATGGAAGGATGGAAGGGTGCATCTTTGTACAGTACAATGTAGGATTTTTGGCCCAATGCTTGCAATTACCTTAGATGTCCACATGATGTCATCTGACTCAACAAAATTGTCAGTGACTACAAACAGTGCGCCATTTCACCACTGTACATTTTACACTGCCTTGATTGCAATCTTTTTGATGAAAGTGAATTCTACCTTTGACATGCACCGTAATGGTTAAATTGATCTCTTTACTTGCGCAAGTAAGGAGATCAAATTATGTTTTTATGTATTTCAAGTTGTATAGTTTATTTTATTATTATTGATACAAATAGTTTTCTGTATTGTGGCCCAGAAAATAAATAGTTTGACAGCGTTTGTTTCTGTTTTTTCCTAAGTCAATTGTGAACTTTACTTCATCATTAGCCCGGATATGTATTCTTCATGCAGGTCTGGTGATTGTCTGTGTCTGCTGCTGCTGATTATCCTCTGGGGGTCATTAAAGTATTCATTCGTCAATTTAATTACACTGCTAAATTATCTTAACGCTTATTATCTTAACGCTTTGTCCCATTCATGCATTTCTGTCATCTAATAACATTTCAGCTGAAGCATGTCACCAGTGTGAATGGGGTTTTAATGTGTCTTAATGTTTAGATAGCTGGAGAGTATCATAATGAGCTCAGATCGAACTGGCCTGAATACCAGGGTTCAAAACTGTTACGCATCATGAATGAATGCAAATCAAGTAAACCAACTAATTTCATCAGTTGTGAAAATCAACCTAATATATGGTGTGCTTTGGGAACAGTGGAAAAGTAGCTGAAGATGTTTGACAGGGAATGGGCGTTGTCCATCCAGTCAAATTTCTGGATCTGAGGTTGACACGCCTCCGAAGTGGAGAGAGTAGCTCGGTCTCTCTAACAAACTTGGCACTTGTTAAACCAGCCCGCAGACGGAGCGCAAATCCCACCCATTCATTTTTGATTAACCACCCTCATACTCCGTTTTGATTTGCCTTCCCACTGTCAGTCACTTCTCCTGCAAGTGTCGCCAGCAACAGGGTAGTGTATGTAGCACACACCGGGGGCTGAAGTCGGTGACGCGCGATCACCAGGAAAAAATTATAAGGGGCGATAAACGCACGAAACAGATAAGGCCCCTTTCGCTGTCAACAACAATACTTTTTATGCATTTTTGTTTATTTGAATTTTCCCACGTCTATGGAGAATGCTATCACAACGAAGAGCGTTGGCCAAATTGGGCGTTTTAGTTAGCTAACTGCAGCTAACATCAATGGCTAGCTATCCATTTTAGCTGGCTTGTTACATTAGCGGGTTAGCTGCTATTTCAGCTGGCTAGGCTAGGTCACACTGCTTTGGCCAGCAAACAGATCACTAACCTAGCTAGCCATTCTACAAGACAAAACGAAAGCGTGTGTTTATACCAGGACTATTTGATGATAGCTAACATTTTGTATTCGTTTGTTGTGTATTTTCGTTTGTGAGCTAGTTGGCTTGCAATTTGGTTAGCTGATGGACAGTTTCACAGACGCTCTTTGTCACTACTCGGGCGTTTTATGGTCTTGGTTTTGGGGCGGCTAGGCGTAGCTAGCAGGAGCCTGTACAGATGTCGTGGCAGCCAAGTTTGTCCCGTTTTCTCCGGGACATAAGTTGGTAAGCACAAGACAATATTGATGCGTTGGAGGAGTGACAGTGTTTTGGTCAGTAATTAAACGCCAGCTATTTGGTTGATAAGTGCTTGCTAGCAAATTTAGCTGTCAGCTATCCGACAGTTAGCCTGCCGAACCTAAGGAGAGTTGTCAGGCCCTACTTGCGAGCTATTATACGCGACTGTCTGCATTGTTGTTGGCTCTATTTCTACCAACTTGCGGGCGGTATAGATTTGCACGCCACTTGACAGCTGTCATATTTGGAGTGACAGCTCCGCGCCTTTAAAGGAGGCCAAACTTCGCAGCACACTAGCTCAGCTAACGAGCCAGCTAGCCATATTGGTGGAAATCATATATTATTGTTTTTTTTTGTTTGTAGCTATCTATTACTGGACTGACCAATTCTGATCGGGTAATTATTTACTACCAAGTGTGTGAGGTGTGTGCGCCCCATTTCAGTCGGGCTTTGAAATACTGCGGTGATGACTTTAGAATCCATGATGGCTTGTTGCCTGAGCGAGGAGGCGAAGGAGTCAAAACGAATCAACGCTGAGATCGATAAGCAGCTACGCCGAGACAAGAGAGACGCGCGGAGGGAGCTGAAACTGCTTTTACTGGGTACGGTATCATTAAACATTTATTCACCCCCCCCCCCCCCCCCCCACACACACACACACACACACACACACCTTCCCCTTATCATATTTTGATGTGGTGAATGTGTTGTATCCTTCTCGAAATCAACGTTGGAAATGTGTTCAGGATGCATCATCATGGCTTTAGCTCCTAGATGTGGTATCTGCATCATCATTCATTGCTATAACGGTACAAAGATATGACATGAATTATTATACTCTTGCCATTGATGATTTACTCTTTCACTTTCTCAATAAAAACTTGTATGCAAAGCAAGCTGGCCACAATTGCGTAACAGCACAGGGACCGCTGTAAACCACAAAGTTTCCCTACGTTATCCGATATATGTAAAGCGATTTAGATCGGAGCGCTGGTTTTGTGACGTATGTCATGTCATTGCTCGAAATTCAGCATCAAACTACCGGTAGTACAAGTCTGAGAAATGAGAGGCAATATTGAATATTTGTCAAAAGTCGGGCCACCTCAGTTCAGTTGCTCAGCAGTCATACTCTGGGCCTGTAGTGCTGTGGACGTCATGGTTTTTGTAATTTCTATATTTTTGTTCTCTGTTTAGCTATATTAAAGATAGGCTGCAAATATAGCTTAAGTAGCCTAAGTATCTGGGTTATGCATTACATTACAAGATTATAGGCCTTGATCTTACTGTTGAGCAAGGAAGCCACATTCTCACGTGTAATAATCAGAACTAATGTCTCCTTAACTCCCTCTTGTGTTCGAGAACTGGGGGGAGGGGGGGAGGGAGGGAGGGGGGGAAGCAGCAATTAAGCAGCAAATAATTAGATCAGAGACATAATCCGGAGATCGGGTCACAAAATCAGGCATCCTCGTGGCCCTGCTGCCCCCAGGGCTGACAGAACTGAGGTCACAGTGGTTGCCAGCTTGCTGACATGGTTGTAAAGAGGACAAGCACTCTGACATCAGGCTTTACTCAACTGACTCCGTCTATCCGGTTTGAAACCTCGTTTGTACTGTCTCCTTCTCCGGGGCAGCATCCTTCTGAGTGTGAAGTGGTGGAGGGTAACATGTCAGTGGTGGGTCGGCCCTAGTTGGTCCGAGAGGTTGGTGTAATCGTATCACATGACTGCCACATGGATTGGCCAATGTACAGCAGCACTAATATTAACAATATGCTATCGCAAACAAAACTAATAATATAAAGTCACTCTTTATATTAGGTTGCCCCTATATACTGTGTAATAACTCTGTTATACTAACTGGTAATGGATTTTGTGTTAGTGCACAAGTGGAATAAGGACTGTTATTCAGCTTGTTTAATAGTCTAACACAAACCTGAAATTACCTTATTACTTCATTACTACACAGCTATAGGGGCAACTTTATGCAAGGTGTTGATACACTTGGCTATAAGCTGCTGAAAATTCCACATCTGAATTTGTTACTGATGATAATGAGATCTATTTAGAAGCCAATCCAGTTAAAACCATCGGTGTTAATCAGGGATAACATGGATTACAAACACGATTCCTCTCATGTACTGTAGCATTGGCAAAACAAACTGATAAGTTGATGTCGGCTACATTAAACTATCTTTCGACCCCTGTCTGCCAACTCTTCTCTGAAGCATTTTAACTGGTACAACTTTTGCCAATTCATTAGTCAACAGAGGCATGATGGCCTTGTGACTCATATTGACTTTCATAATGAAAGGGAAATTGAAGAACTACTACTTCACTGGTGTGCGGTTTAGACTACGACGGAACCTGTGAGTTCGAGGCTTCTTTGAACTAAGTTTCATTCGGGAGAGAGTACTCTGTTAGTGTCTAGACTCCAGATTGAATGTGTGAGTTGGAGGGTCTCTCAGGATTAAATCAAATTAGGGCGAATTTCTTGTTTTAGGTCTAATGAATGAGTGGCCGTGGTTCCAGTCAACTGCACCTCGCATTACAACATGCTCTTCAGATTCTGATCTCTGGCTTATTGTCCATCCCTTGTAGTATGTGTCCAGCATGCCATGCTAATGTCGTGACGATTTGCCATTGTGTTTCAGATTGTTGTATATGGATCCATATGCGCACAAACAGCTATGCAGTGATCAATTCTCCACCGTGTAACACTTACTGTGGGTCACATAACTTCTTGTCAAGACCAGATTAGTTAATTAGACTAGTTTGACTAGTCATACATTACCTTTCCTCAGAAAACACAAGCATGGCCTCCTAAGAGCACAATTGGCCTTTGTGAGACCACTGCTGAAAAAGCAGAAAGTAATCAGCGATTCTGTTCAGTGTGAGCCTGCTACATTGCCAAAAGCTGAAGTGATGTTTCCTGTGACTACATTTTTTTTGTTTTGTTTATTTGACCATTTTTAAAGCAAGCAGACATCAACTACAAAAATCTACATGAATACATGAATAAAATCATCAAAGATATGACACAATAAAGTACTTATTTTCCATTGTGTTCCATATAAGAGGTCCTTTATGAAGTTTATTAACTTACTATTATTCAAATAAACCCACTGATCAATACAGCTCAGGCAGGCAGTCACCATAGGAGCAACAGGAGGCAGGTGATTGGTGTGATGATACCATGTATGTTCCTGTACAAGTAGAGGCCTTTAAGGCCAAAACTCTCCAGTGTTTCCAGCCGGGACCGGCAGTACTCAAGCAGGGACCGGCAGTACTCCAGCAGGCATCTGTTGGGTTGAGTGAGTTGGCCCGCGTACCGTTAAACGTTGATTAAAAATATATAAGCAGAAGGGAAAAATATCGGCCCGCTTTTCCTCTCCCAAATAAATGATGAGGTGGCAGGATGGTCGCTGAGAGAGGATTGAATTGGAAGACTGTCTCTTTTTTCATGACGCATTTTCTTTCTTTCTTTCTTTCTTTTTTTTTTTTTTTTTTTTGCGAAAACGTTGAAAGATCAACTCTAAATTGCTGTAATTTTTCAGTTAGCGGTGGAAGTAGGGTGTCACATTATGTTATTACTATTCAAAGAATGACTGAGGTTGTGTGGAAACCATTTAGAGCAGTAACTGAGTTATAGGCCTTTGCAGTTCAGTACTCACTTAATTTGGGATCCATACACACCCCTTTCATCCTTCATAGGCAATAGGCAGACAGCATGCACAGTGCAACACCCTCTGAAATGGTGCTCCAGTTACAAATGTGCAATGTCTAGACTACTACTTGGACTTGTCTTATGATGAACACCCACCTCTACCATGGGCCTTTCTGCTTGTGTGAATCTTTTTAACTTATCTTGAGTTGAGTTAATCTTCCATTAGAATGGTGGTGGTGGTGAAGGGGGGGTGGTGGTGGTGAAGGGGTGGTGGTGGTGAAGGGGTTTGTGGTGGTGGTGGTGAAGGGGTAGTAGTGGTGGTGGTGGAGGGGTAGTAGTAGTGGTGGTGGTAGGGGTGCTGGTGTGGTGGTGAAGGGGGGGGTAGTGGTGGTGGTGAAGGGGTTTGTGGTGGTGGTGGTGGTGGGTTTTGCCTGGTGTTTGGAAGAGAGATGATGTTGCTGTTGCTCTGTGACTGCCCTCCTCAGTGTGATGATGTTGCTCTGTGACTGCCCTCCTCAGTGTGATGATGTTGCTCTGTGACTGCCCTCCTCAGTGTGATGATGTTGCTCTGTGACTGCCCTCCTCAGTGTGATGATGTTGCTGTTGCTCTGTGACTGCCCTCCTCAGTGTGATGATGTTGCTGTTGCTCTGTGACTGCCCTCCTCAGTGTGATGATGTTGCTGTTGCTCTGTGACTGCCCTCCTCAGTGTGATGATGTTGCTGTTGCTCTGTGACTGCCCTCCTCAGTGTGATGATGTTGCTCTGTGACTGCCCTCCTCAGTGTGATGATGTTGCTGTTGCTCTGTGACTGCCCTCCTCAGTGTGATGATGTTGCTCTGTGACTGCCCTCCTCAGTGTGATGATGTTGCTCTGTGACTGCCCTCCTCAGTGTGATGATGTTGCTCTGTGACTGCCCTCCTCAGTGTGATGATGTTGCTCTGTGACTGCCCTCCTCAGTGTGATGATGTTGCTCTGTGACTGCCCTCCTCAGTGTGATGATGTTGCTGTTGCTCTGTGACTGCCCTCCTCAGTGTGATGATGTTGCTCTGTGACTGCCCTCCTCAGTGTGATGATGTTGCTGTTGCTCTGTGACTGCCCTCCTCAGTGTGATGATGTTGCTCTGTGACTGCCCTCCTCAGTGTGATGATGTTGCTCTGTGACTGCCCTCCTCAGTGTGATGATGTTGCTCTGTGACTGCCCTCCTCAGTGTGGTTTATTCTGTTAGCTCTTCAGAGAAGCTGGCAGGCAGCCTTAGGAGGGAGCACTCTGTCACTGGAGCTAATGAAAGTCACAAGGGATTAAATGTGTACAGTCCTGAGCTGGAGAGCAAAGCAGCAAGGGGCAGTCACGGACGGGGGGGGGGGGGGGGGGGGTTCCCCGCTTACTGTACGCTTTGATTCATGCCTGTTAATGTTGGGCAGGTAGAAGGTATTTATGCTGATACACTTTATATTTTTTCCGTCTCCGCCTGTATTTTGCCAACGTTTAGTTTTATCATCAACATCGTCCACATTAAACTCACAATCATCACAAGGCATGATCTATTGCTCTTGTCTGAGGGCAAAGGGGGGGGGGTCATAAATCTGACTTTAGGGCCAGTGACGACAGCTGGAGAGAGGCGATGGCCAGTGGCGGCCTCATCCTGCACGCATGCGTTGACTCCCGTAACTTTATCCTATAGTTTTATCTGGTTGGGAGTTGATTGCGGCCATAAACCAGGGTTGGGTTGGGTGGCGATGACATGTATGAGCCCGGCTCCCTGAACCGAGCTGGAGCCAGGCTTAGTGGTCTGCCTAGGGAAGCAGCGGCTGATTCGCTTACCTTGTTTTTTTTGTTTTGTTTTTTTTCTCCCCCTTTCTTCTCGTTTAAGGACCAATATTTACACACTATATGTTAAGTCAATGTTTTATTTGGTGGCTGGGTTACCTGTCGAATGTGGACACACACACACACACACACACAGCACCTGCTGCGGAGAGATGCTCACTTACATCAGGTGGCATAAATGTTTGTTTCTCGGCACACCCAAATATCTCCCACGGCCTCTTCTGTCTTCCCTATGTAGGACATACAGCATGAAGGCAGCAAGGCCCGTCACTGTTACTGTAGTGTTAGTGTAGGCCCTTGGCAGTGCTAAGCTAGGCTACCTCCCACTGTCTATCAATACTGACTCATCGTATCCATGGTGGCTAATGACCCACACAAGCTTGCTTGCTTGCCTAGAATTCTCGAATGAACTCTCTGTACAGTTTGACCCCGTCATTTTAGTTTATGGTGCCAAGCCCTATCAGTTGTTGAGTTTCTCTGAGAAAGAGAGTGGAACTGCTTTTGCTTCGTCCCCTTGAATCGGACACCACCTTTGCTCGCGCTAACTGTTCGAAAGTACAGTTAAAGTTTGGAATTGTGGTTAAGGCTAGGATTAAGATTAGGGTTAGGGAACACGATTAGAAATCGTTGTCGTCTTGTTGCGGTTAATCAAGGCCTGTGTTATAAGCTCCTTCTTGCTCCGTTAAGCACCAAAAAGTCCTTTTACAAATTCCAGCGCTACTTGTGTTATCAACTACGCCTAAAAACCCCAGTCAAACTTTGATGCAACAAATTCAATTGCGAGAGAAAACACTGCAAAAGCGATTGGTTGTATGTGCAACATCTAGATTGCTAATCTACAGGAGCTGACTGTTTGGTGCTCAATGGAGCCAACACACGCACAAACACACACACACACACACAAACACACACACATGCACAAACACACACAAACACACACACTCTTCACTATAACTCCTTGGTTTAATGCACATCTAGACCCGAGCCGCCCGCATGCTTCCACCCGCTCCAGGCAGGAAAGACAACCATGTGCATTTGATTTGTGTTCTGTGTACAGTGGTCTCATTCGCCCATTAATTATGTCCCGATCTCTGCTGAAGGGGTGGAATTATCTGGCATGCGTGATCGGCCATCAACATGAATCCCACCTTTATTATTGATATTACAGGCTATCAATGGGACATTCAAGATGTCCGTCGTCATTGCTGCTTAACTCTGGTAATGAGAATCAGGAAGCACGTGTCATCCCACCTGGTGTAAGGGCGTAGGCGCTGTTACAGGGCCGTCGTCGTCGTCCGTGGAGGTCTTCATAAGATTGTGTTGTAGTAGACGGTTGTGTGTTTTTCTCTTTGACGTAGGGACTGGTGTTGTATCATCATCATCATCGTCATCCTTACCACCACCACCGCTGTGTTAATGTTAACTGGTGGTGACTAACATCAGTGAGGGAGAGAGAAAGAGAGGGAGAGAGAAAGAGAGGGAGAGAGGGAGAGAGGGTGTCTGCACGCGAGGTTTTATGGCCATGCAAATCATCGTGTAGCCACAGAATTTCCATGTCACAATAATAATGACCACCGGCTTTGACTAAACTGCCACAGAACAGTTAAGAGAAGTCGCTCATTCGGGAGAGCTTCAGGGATGGAGTCGATCCATTTGAAATTCAGTGGATGAATTCATCACGTTAAAGTGTCCCTTTTCTTTGCCTGAGTTATCGTCCCCTGAACTGAAAGTGAAACTGAATTGACGCCCAAACCCTGTTTGTGTGCTGCTCCTGGGTTAACAACAAACTTTGTGTACTAATATAGAGATGCCTAGGCCTAGGCCTCTTCTCATACTGAGGGTACTCTGTGTTACCGCTTCCCAAAACAGTCACTTTAATTTCGTCTCATCCAGATGCACATTTTCGTGGCCGAAAATGGAAGCGTGCCGTTAAATATGGTTACGGGTTCGTTTCACATACCGGGAACAGAGGCGCCCCTGACAGCTCAAGAGGTCGTCACATGCACACTGATCATTGTGAGCCACTCAGGCAATGTTTTAATTAGCGCTGTGGCGCCGGGTTCTATCCTGACTTGAAAATTCCTAATTGATGTTGAGTAACTCAGCAGTGAAAATGTAGGGACTGTGTCAGCAAGGGAGGCTCGGCTGCGGTTGGTACTTGTAGTCTGAACCTGTGTTTGTCTGCTACGTTGGTTGAGCAAACACCAATGTTGACACACCCTGGGTTTCGGCTGTTATGTGGCTGCCTGTGACGGCCTTAAAACCAGATAACCCACCCTCACCCAGGCAAGACATTACATGCTAACGTCTCTCCCTATATCTTCCCTGTATCCCTAGGCTATGTCCTGGATCTCGTGTGTGTGTGTATGCGTGTGCGTGCACGTGTGTGTGTCCGTGTGTGTGTCCGTCCAAACACCGGTAAAGTTGAGGGCAGGGTTAGCCTAAGGACGATGCTAGCCTTAAAGACAGCCTCTGTGTTTGTGTGTTGGTGTGCGTTGTCAGGCACCACACCTGCGTTTATTGTTTTTGTTTTTGTTCTGGTCGGTTGGTTTCACATCGAGTTCCACTCTGGAGCAACACAAAGTGAACTTGGACGCAGCGTAATCAGATTACTCCCAGGAAGGACTGCTGTACACGCTGCAGAAACCTTTTGCCCAGTGGGAACGGTGCTATGCTGTGCGAGAGCTAGGAGTTTTGATTAGCTCGATGGGAACCAAAATAGGTGAATGATTAGATGGACATTTAAGTCCTTTAGAAGGAGAAGAATGTGTGGAATGCTCTCCAAACTGGAATAGAGCTCCTCACTGGCTCGCTCTCTCCCTCTCTCCCTCTCTCTCTCTCTCTCCCTCCCTCTCTCCCTCTCTCTCTCCCCCTCTCTCTCTCTCTCCCTCTCTCTCTCTCTCTCCCTCTCCCTCTCTCTCTCTCTCTCCCTCTCTCTCTCTCTCTCCCCACAGAGAGAGATGCTCTGTCTGCCCACTCAGTACAGCCTCACCAGATTACTCCTCTGATTACCGGCTCAGGAAAGGAAAGAACAGAATCTCCCTGCAGACAGACAGACGTCCGACAGACCCCCGCCTCCTGCCCCCCTCCCTCCCTCCCCTCCTGCCTATCATTCATAGAAAGGCATGTGAAAAATGGCTGTCAGCGTCGTTCAGGTGTGTAGCTGTCCTACAGGAAGTGCTTTGGCAGCAGGTGGTGAGGCAGTGGCTAGTACCCCGTCTGCTCCTCCACACACAGACAGGAAACAGCCTCAGCCAGGCCCAGGCTAGGCTGCAGCCCCAGCACAGACACAGCCGGGGGGGAGGGGATGAGGGGAGGGAGGGATGGAGGGAGAGGGGGAGGTTCCATCTTGTGACAGGGTCACGGGAAATGAATAAGGAAGAATTTAATATCTCGACTTGACTCGCTCGCTACTGGACGTGTCCGGAGCAGCTGTCCACCGTCAGACGGAGAGAGGGGGGAAATCTGTCAGGCAAATCCTCAGGTCACCAAGTGGCGGGACAAGATTTTTTAGTTCCTTTATAAAAGAACAGCGAGCTCACCCGGACAAGCCCTCAGACACTCCCTCTCCCAAGGCCGGCCTGAGGGGCCTGCAGCCTACAGACACTCCTGTGTCCTGGTGACATTCTGCTGAGCTGGCTCCCCCATCGCAAGGGGAAACGTTTTAGAGAATAATTTACAAAACGGCGGGCCTTACCCCTCCACTCTGTCACGCTTTTACTGCACTTCACCCCCCGCCCCCCCCCCCCCTGGCTGGCCGGACCAAATGAAATGGATCCGTTCTGACCAATTTTTGTCATTCAGAGCTAATGGGTTATGCAGATTCAGAATGAGTAAAGGGCTGGTTTTGTGGTGCGTGTGTGTGTGCAACAACGTGATTCTGGCTCAGTGGCGGACATTGCTGCCTTTCCCCCCTCGCCTTCTTAGAAGTTTATGGTGTTGATTGTGTTTTGATAAACACACTTATGACACAAAGTGAGTGATAGAAACAACACTGTTAACGGATGAAGGTTGAATCATGAATATTACTTTGCGAAAGCATTGCTATACAGTAGTTGCCATGGGAACCAACATCGCCCCCCCCCCCACCCCCCCCAAGCCAAACAAGCCAAGTAGTGAATGTTAATTGTTTCAGAGAAACACAACGAAAAGTGTGCTTTTCAGCAAAGGAAGAGGTGGAGGAGATAAGTGTATCAGAGGCTGCTTCCAGGAAGTAGCTCCTTCTTGACAGAGACCTCAGTGCGTGCTGCTGTCGATGGTTTTCCTGGAAATCGAACCGCAGATCCCCCACCCCCGCCCCGCCGCCCTGCTTCTATTGACGACTGCTAATCCTTGTCTGTGGACTGGACACACACACACACACACACACACACACAGAGTACCTGGTATGGCAGCAGGACAGGACTTGATGACATCACATCCCTGTCTGTCTCGTCATTCAGTGTCCTCAGTTCCTTCCCTCTCAGTGTGTGTGTGTGTCTGTGTGCGCATGTGCCTGTGCGTGCATGTGTCTGTGCGTGCGTGTGTGTGTGTTTGTGTTGTGTGTGTGTGTTGTGTTCCTTTCTAGGTTAATTCAGTAGGAGTAATTGAGAGCAAGGTCTCCAAGGCCGTTTCTGCATACACTTAATTGTGTCCTGTTCATTGAAGTGGGACCGTAGGGAACTATCAGTCTAGCCTGACCTAGTTTCCAGAGCTCAGATCCTCTGAGGAGGGCAAAGACCACTCTGTTACAGTCTGCACGCTCATCATTTCATCTTTTATCTAAGAGAGGATAGTTTACAACAAGCTTACAGCAGTCACCCACAGCCTAGTAACAAGCCAACCAAACAGCTGAGGATGTGACCGGGCCCACAGAGCGGTTCTGGTCTAAAGTAGTGCAGTAGAGTCAATGCTACGTTTTTTCGTACAGAGTAGAGTAGGGGCGTCGTTTGAAACACAACCGCCGGGCCCCCCCCCCCCCCCCCCCCCCGTTGATGCTTTTAATGCTTTTTTTTCTGTATACTTTAGATTGATTTAGGCTAGCTGCCGCTTCAGACGTGGTCAGGAAGGGATTTGAAATGAGGTTGGGCTGCTGGCTTGTTGAAATAGTCCTGCGTGCTGCCAACCCATCGTTCTTCCATAGAAGTGACCATTGTATAAATCCACCGTTCTGTAATTTGTTATAGTTGGCCTTTCGCTGCAGCACATGAATCCTCTGTGAAACCGCGAACACCGCTATCCAGCAAGCAGCTATTAGGCCTATCTGAAGAAGCTGCTCCGACCCCAGTGTGGGTTTCTAGACATGAGAGCCAAGCAGGAGAGGAGAGGAGAGGAGAGGAGAGGAAATCTCCCACCGCTGGGGCTTTTGAGGCTGAGAAGAAACAGCAGTCGCCATGCAGGTCTACAGAGACAAAGAAAACAGAGGTTATGCAATGGGGCTATTTCATGTTGCTCCCCAGCCTGAGCCTGGGCCTGGGCCTGGCTAGCATGTACGCCCGCCAGCCTGGGACTGGGCCTGGGCTGGCATGTGTGCCAAGGCAGCAGAACAAACACAGGGAGCTGCTAGTACTCAGCACGGAGAGAAGGGGGAGGGGGGGTGAGGAGGGGGGAGGGGGGGGTGAGGAGGAGGAGGGGGGGGGGGGAAGAGCGAGGAGAGCAACAAGAGGAACTGAGAGGGAGAGAGAGAGAGAGAGAGAGAGAGAGAGAGGAGAGCAACTGTAGCCCTGATGACTCAGCCTTGGATGGGTTAGAGAGAGGGTGTTGAGGAGGGGAGGTCGGATGGGGCAGGATAGGGCTCTTCCCATGTTTTTACTGTAAGATAACAGCGTTTGAGTCACTGTTGTGTGCTTTAGAATGGATGTTCCCAAACATCATGTCGGACACTGTGGTTAGAATAGAAATGCCCATATAAAGATACAAACTGATCGGGGACTTCCACTGGGACACACAGCAGAAACGCTCTTCTGGAGCTGTGGGGTTCAGCTGCCTGCCTGCCTGTCTGTCTGTCTGTCTGTCTGTGTGTGCCTGTCTGTCTTATTTCTCAGTCTGTGTCTCAATGTGTTTATTTGCCTGTCTGTCTGTCTGTCTGCCTGTCTGTGTCTCACTGTGTTTATTTGCCTGTCTGTCTGCCTGCCTGTCTGTGTCACTGAATTTGTTTGCCTGTCTTCCTGTCTCTGCCTGCCTGTCTGTCTGTCCTTCTGGATCTCTGTGTCTGTCTTTGTATGATGAAGCTTACCTCAGTTCACCCTCCCGGCTGGGCTGAGCCGTGCAGGTCTCTGTGGACCCTGGGCTGCTCCAGTTAGTGTGTCAGGGCTGAAGTGTAGCAGCTACAGTTCACTATGTGAGTCCCCTCGGGTGCA
This sequence comes from Argentina silus, assembly GCF_951799395.1. Taxonomy (NCBI): domain Eukaryota; kingdom Metazoa; phylum Chordata; class Actinopteri; order Argentiniformes; family Argentinidae; genus Argentina; species Argentina silus. Next base: position 4,016,886 of record NC_139660.1, on the reverse strand, counting down.
CACGAGGGAATGTGGGGACGCCAGACAATGCTTCAAGTGGTTGCGGTGGTGGCTGGTTACCGTGGTGGCTGGTTACCGTGGTGGCTGACTGCAGGGAGCCACGTGGGCTGTAGGGATGGAATGTATGGTTTGTGTCAGGGCACGTTACTGTCACTGTGTTAACGCAGAGATGGCCCAGTTCTGAACTGAAGTCATGGTATCAACAGTATGGACTTTGTTGCATGATTCACTTGTAGGATTATGGACTTGTAGCGTTAGGCTAAGTCTCTTTTCACAGGCCGTGCTTCTCCAACACGACGCCTGTTATCCTATATTGACGTTCTGAGGTGAAGACCCAAATGCGATTGGATCTTTCTCGAAAAACACGGAGGACTAAATTCTATTGAGCCTGCGAAAGCTCCTACCTCATCCCCATGCTGTTGCTTTTAATTTTCGTCCTACATTTTAATCTACATTTAAAAATGGGTGCGATGTCTAATTTCATTCTGAACACTAACGGGCCACCCACATACGTGTGTGCCTGTCTGTGTGAGCACTCGTGGGTGTTTACAGATGTGTATGCAGAGAATGTATCACCACAGTGTCTTGTTGTATAACCTGACCTCTGACCTCTGACCCCGGGCATCCTCTGGTCTCCTCAGGCACTGGCGAGAGCGGCAAGAGCACCTTCATCAAACAGATGCGCATCATCCACGGGACGGGCTACACGGACGAGGACAAGAGAAGCTACACCAAGCTGGTGTACCAGAACATCTTCACCTCTATGCAGTCCATGATCCGCGCCTCCGAGACCCTCAAGATCCAGTACAAGTATGAGCAGAACAAGGTGGGTCTCTGACCAGCCAGGGGACTGTGGCGTGTGCCTCTTTGCCCCCATCTCCCCCCCCCCCCTACAAGTTTCTCTCCTGTTCATTATGAAAAAAAAAAAAAACTTCTTCTAGCATTGTGACTGCCAATGGCCCCTGGTCTGATTGATTACTTTCTTATGATGATAGATGATTCACCTACTTAAACAAATGTATTTGTTGTAAGTCCCTTTGGATAAAGGCGTCTGCTAAATGCCATAAGTGTAAATGTACGCTAGATCACACACTCGACTGGGGACAGTGAAACTAATAGTTTCTGAGGTAACCGATGCTATCGCAGACTTAGCTTAGAGTAGCTTCAGCAATGTAATAATATCCTGACCTACAGACATGGGAGAAATACGAAATAAGACTTATTTTTATTAGATTTGTGTCGTATGAGTTGCCTCCACCAAACGTCTGCCGACTCCTCTGGCGTTGTCCGAGCTCATAGAAGCTCACCGGCTGCTGATGTTCACTGGCAATCTCAGCGCCGGATTGTCCGGTCAAAGCTTATGTGTCTGCATCATCAAATGCAAAAAACATATTCAAATAGACCATAAAACACGACTGTAAACCAGGCCATAAAGATATAATGGACTGCTACTCCAATCTGCTCTATCACTTGCACTGACGGCAAGTCATGGATGAAAAGAGGTCAGCATGAATGGAAAGATTGTTTCCTGAAATTTAGGACAAAGTTACCCCCACCTCCTCCCAGTTCAAATAAGGCTCACTGTACTTTTAACCCAATAAGTATGTTATGCTGTTCAGAATTCCCAAATGTATTAAATAACCCTGAACTGCTGTTACAGTAAATGTGGGTGATGCTGTTGAACTTTCCCTCCATTTTTTTGAGCCGGGGGTGGGGGGGGGGGCTATTTTCCTGACGTTGTCCTTTTCTCCTCAGGGGATAGATCAATGAAGTTGTATTGATTGATGTAGATATAATGTCCTGTGTTGTGGGTTCCAGTCCCATGCCCTGCTGGTGAGGGAGGTGGATGTGGAGAAGGTGTGTACCTTCGAGCAGCCCTACATCAGCGCCATAAAGATGCTGTGGACAGACCCTGGCATCCAGGAGGCCTACGACCGCAGGCGCGAATATCAGCTCTCTGACTCCACCAAATAGTAAGTCCACTGACACACACACACACAAACACACACACACACACACACAGTCGCCTATACTTCCAGGGAGAGAGAGGTGGAGAGAGAGAGGTAGAGGTGGAGAGGGAGGTAGAGTTAGGGAGAGAGGGAGGTGTAGAGGTAGGGAGAGAGAGAGAGGTAGGGAGGTGGAGGTGGAGAGAGAGGTAGAGGTGGAGAGGGAGGTGGAGAGAGAGTGAGAGAAAGAGGGAGAGACAGGAAGACAAACAGGAGGGATACGAAGGGTGCGTTACCTCATTTTCATTTTCATTCCTGTTGTTCCTTTGTTCCATTTAGGAACTATCTCACGTTGACGTCAGAAAACATGTTTGCTATGTAGACGTTCCGGTCTTGGTTTTGTACGCGTGTTTACCCACCGACTGTTCACGGTTGAGTAAGCAGCTGTGGTCAGGTCTCCTGCTGACAGTTCCTTGCTTTTCCAGGGTGTCACATTCATAAAAACGTGTGTGATTAGATTGAGTGTTTTCATTTTCAAGTCCTTATCTTCCATTTGTAACTCTCACCACCTCTCTGGTCAGTGATAGCTCTGGGGGAGGTAAGAGGACACCGGTGTGTGTTTATGCATGCCCTACATTTGCCCGTTCTCTCTTCTGCCGTGTTATTTGATAGTGTTATCAAGTCCTGTTGTTAATCAGCCTCACCACGGTGAACTCTGAACCTGGCTGCCAGTGATAAGACCATCCTTGTCTTGGCACTTGTCACTGGGGTTGGAGCATGCAGGGGGAGTGTAGCACCCAGGCCTGTGAACTGGTGTACTAACAACGTTCGTTCATGTGTAGGGTATATTTATTATGATTGTTATTATTTATTATTATTATTATTTATATTTATTGGTATGAAACTGCCATCCTGCTGAGTGTGTGCATGACTGGTTGTGTGCGTGTGTGTAAAAAAAAAAAAAAAGAAAACTGTGAGAGTGTGTGCGGGTGCCTGTGTCCAATGAGTGTGCATGGTTGAACAGGCACACGTGACCCCTTCATTCCACAGTGACTTTTGTGGATTTGAGAGAGTGGCGTTCCCACTCGGCAAGGATGTGCTGCAGGTTCGAGTTCCCACTACTGGCATAGTTGACCTGGAGAATAATCTTCTAGAATCTTCAGGCACTGGTGTGAAGGGCTGCTAACGCTGCCACCGTTCCACCGATGCCTCTGTTGTCTCCGCCCACCCCCGCCCACCGCCCACCGCCCCCGCCACCGCCGCCGCCGCGGCACAGCGAGCCCTGGTGGAAAGCTCTCTGAGGCCCAGGCCTAATTACAGCCTGCCACACACAACCAGCACTCCAGACTAGAACGTCCCCAGATGTGGATCCTAGATGATTTGGACTCTAGAACACTGGCTTTTATTGGGCCTCTGTCCTCTTGAACTCTGTTGCAATTTAGCAAGGTGTTCCATGTTGAAGTTCCAGAGAGCTGCCGTCAGGGACTAAACTAACTTTCTGAGATATGTTGCGGGGAGGAGGGGGGGGGGGGGGGTCTTGGTGGTAGAGGTGGAAGGTGGAGGTCAACCCCCAGAACTCTCAGGAATGTGTTCTCCCGGTTAGGACTGTTCCACAGAGCTTTCGGAAGGTGGTATCTGCTGTCATGCTTCACATACATTCTCTCTCTCTCTCT
>NC_139660.1:3985767-4008267 GCF_951799395.1 Argentina silus | reverse complement strand
GAGACGCCACTATGCTGATAGATCAACATCCTCCTCGCCCTCGCCACTGGATGTACCTGATCTGAATGTAAACACGGTGTGGAGCGTGTCCTCCTCAAACGCACAGCAGACTCACACAAGAGCACAATGACTCGTGCCTTTAACCTTCTCTTTCTCTTTGTCCCTCTCGCTCTGCCCCCCCCCCCTCTCTCTCTCTCTCCCCTCATCCCTCTTGCTCTCTCTCTCTCTCTCCTCATCCCTCTTGCTCTCTCTCTCTCTCTCTCCCTCTCTCTCTCTCTCCCTCTCTCTCTCTCTCTCTCTCTCTCTCTCTCTCTCTCCCCTCATACCTCTTGCTCTCTCCCTCCCTCCCTTTTCCTCTCAGAACCGGATGGAGGAGAGTAAGGCACTATTCCGGACCATCATCACATATCCTTGGTTCCTCAACTCCTCGGTCATCCTGTTCCTCAACAAGAAGGACCTTCTGGAGGAGAAGATCATGTACTCCCACCTGGTCGACTACTTTCCCGAGTTTGATGGTGAACTGCTTTTACTTTATTGATCCAAACCCATCGCTGTCACAGAAGCTCTTCCTCTCCTGCACCGTGGCAACGGTCGGGTGTGCGGCAGATTCCTCTAAGTCAGATACATCACTGAAATACATGGGTATTAACAGTGATAAAATACATGAATAAAATACACGCGGAAATCAATTAATCAATTAAACATCATAAAAAACACAGAAAGAAATATAGATGTTATTACAATTGTGCAGGGTTTTTTTTGCGAGACACTATTCCTTACTGTGTTTACTCTCTGCAACTGCAATGACCATGTCAGTTGCTGATCGGTGAATTTGAAAAGTATTGAAAAGTGAAGATTTTTGTATTCTGCAGTTGGTAACCGATTCCCATTTCAAATGCTGCTTTTTTAGGCTGGGTTTTGTGAGTGTGTAGTGACACCATGTGGCAAGGAAATGTACTGCAATGCTGCTACAAATTCAAAGGCACATCAAAGCAAAATTAACTGCAAGTCCTGTCTTTTGGGTAATGTTGTGTGTGTGTGTGTGTGTCTGTCTGTCTCCAGGTCCCCAGAGAGACGCCCAGGCGGGAAGGGAGTTCATCCTGAAGATGTTTGTGGATCTGAACCCAGACAGCGACAAGATCATCTATTCCCACTTCACCTGCGCCACAGACACAGAGAATATCCGCTTCGTCTTTGCGGCCGTCAAAGACACCATCCTGCAGCTCAACCTCAAAGAGTACAACCTGGTGTGAGAGAGAGAGGGAGCGAGCGAGCAAGCAAGAGACCTGCAGCCCACGCACAGCACAGAGTGCACATGTATACACACACACACACACACACACACACACACACACACACACATACACACACACACACTCATATAAATACCCAATCACACATGCTTAATAGTTCCCAGGCTATATCCACCCCTGGCCCCAACACCCTCCCGCTCCTTGTTTGTTTGTTTGTTTTTTCCCCAAAAATAATAATGGGTGTGTTTTCTTTCAGCTTCAATCATTCCCCACACTCCCCTCCCTGGCCACCATAGCCCGCGTCCCCTCCGTTGGCACAGCCGGTCCACTCAGAGGCCGCTCTGACCTGCCTGTGTGACTGACGGCCCTTGTCGGTCACCAGGCCCTCTGGCTCCAGGCCTCTGGTCCAACCCCCTCTCCAAGGAGCAGGGGCTGTTTGCTGGTGCGTGGGGGTGGGTAGATAGGCCTGTCTGATTTGGTGGCTTGGGTGCCGGTGTGCTTTTTTTTAAGAAAAGAAGGGATGAGCTGGTCTGAGAAATGGGACGATGCCAGTCTCTACTCCACCACTACCCCCCCCCCCCCCCCCCCTCCCCCCTCCCCCTGACAGGTTGTGGTCTGCAGGACGGGGTTGGGTGGGGCTGGGGGGGGGGGGGGGGGGGGGAGAGAGAGGGGTTAGGGGGCTGGGGTTCCCGCCAGTCTGCATGGGGTTATGGGGTAAACAGTTGAGGTGGACAGCAGCACTACAGAGAATATCATCAGGCGGTGCCCAGGTGTAGTGAGAACTGATAAGCTGGACTCTCCCGGCTCCCGAGGTGTTGTTGTGGTTGTTTTCCTCTTCCACCTCGGCCAGGCTAGACGTCACCTTTCACTGTTGAATGTAACTGTGTGTATTACAATCAAGTGGATGCTCACACACAGACGGAGCAAGGGTGGGAGAGATGAAGTCAATTGATATTGTGTATATTAAGAATTATTGTAGACGAGTTTAGTAATTACTATTATTGCTACTACTACCGCTTTCAGATGAAAATGTTAATCAGAAAATGACTGTAAAGAAAAGACATTTAGAAAGTAACATTTCTCATTCTCGAGAGGAAAGGCAGATTTATCCATAAAAGGATGTAACCTACACGTGATTGGAAACCTCTTGAAGAGTTTTGTTATGTTTTTGCATTACTTTCCATATCCACTAACCCCCCCCCATCCCATCAACATGGATAAAGAAATAATTTACATTTTTCAAAACCACTTGATATTTTTCAGCCTCTTGTAACATTCTAGTATGAACTAAAATGAAAATATGAATAAACGACAGCACTATTTATATTTCATTTGATATTATTTGTTGTCGTTAAAATGCTGTAACACTTGCCAAATTCAAAATAATATTCTGTTGTTTTCTGTAGATACAATCAAGTTGCCAGTATCAGACGCATCCCTCAAACAGGTCAGATATGAACAAAACAAACGTGTTTGGGAATGGGCTGATGATTACTGAAGCTAAAATGTGTATATTTACATGTGTGTTTTCTCATAGTTGCATTGAAAAGGTTGGTTCACTAATTATGTTATAATAACCTAATTATTATCTGCGATATACAGATTTCCTTTGGACAGTCGGCTGATGAATTACAATTGTTTGATACTGTGATTCTGTTTTCTTTTGTTATTTTTCTATGAAGGTAAAGAACTTGCTGTACTTAATGTGCGGATGACAAAAATGGAATAGTATAGAGCAATAGTTTGTTGTCATTAAGAAAGCTTTAGTGCTGCCAGCTTAACTACAAGTCACAAGTTGGTCCTCTACACACAATGTCAGCTTCTCTTTGTAAAGTGATTGGATTTTTTTCACCTAATTGGCCAATATTTTGATAAACAGTTGTGATTAACAAGAGAGTAAATAGTTTTTTTTATTTGTCTAATTTATGGACCAGATCTCTAGATGTTGATGCTCCTCACTCTTCCTGCTTTCATTCAGAAGTGTTTCCATCGAATGGGAGGCGGGGACGGAGTCCGAGTCCGTACTGCTGTAAAAAAAACTATTTTATGGGCGAGAGTTCTACCTTTCTTTAGAAACTTCATATTTGGTTGTTGCAGTTCTGTTCAATTTTGAAATTCTTGAGAATGGAAAGATGACTTTCCATTTATGGTTGGCGCTTTATGCAAATAGGAAAATGAGAAAAAAAAAAGAAAAAAAAAAGATTATCAGTGGTTGAAATTGTAACTGGTTCTATGCTTGCATTTTGTAATTTAAGGATTTTCGTTGGGTATTGGTTCTAATCCCATATCTTGTCTATTGCTTGATAGTTCTTAAAGGTTCCATATAGCTAACAATTTTGTCTTCGCAACGTAATTCAGGTGAATTTTCAAAACTTTTCATTGCAAGGGCTACTACTAGCAAAGTTGACAGAGAATTAAAGAATCACTCTGTGGATGACATGGAGCAATTAGGTGCAATTTAAAGTGGGTTATGAAGATGAATCAGGGAATGGGTGTTGGGGTGTGTGGATGCCATTGGCCACAGGTTCAAACAGTCCAGGGAATGCCATTGGTGGATGAATCCTGCTGGCTGTTTCCCTGACCACTGTGACCAATCAGATCAGATCAGAGCCTAGAAAAACCACAAGGAAATGGGGATTACAGTACCGAGGTGCCACAGAGAGTCTTTACTGTGCCAGCTACGCCAACCTGCCACTCACCAATCATGTCTCCATCAGCTGGAGCTGATCTCCATTCTTATTGGTAGTTGCGTCCCTTGCTAGTAGTATTTCCGTGCTTGACCCTTTTAACTCTTCAGAATGATCATCGCCTGGGTTGGACAGAGGGCGCGGACAGTTGATTGACGGAGCTTGTTGCACTCCAAAGAGCCGCGTGTTCGAAAGGTCAAGTGGAACTAAAGAGAAACATTAGATAAGAGAGTTATCATGACACAGATCCTCACAGCTCAGTGTTGTTGATGGTGCCAAAACAAAATGGCCAAAAAGGACAGAGACAGGTGCCCTTGTGATTCTTATCTATTCTGTATATGGCAAGCACTTCACTTGCCAAATGAAGTCTGTACTCTGTTGATGAGGGTTATAGATCTAGATGTGTTTACAAGGTACATTGAGTGACAACAAGCGTTGTTTTACCCATGATTTTTTGGCTTGGGTCACAATATCTTCCCAATGTATCCAGTCAGAGTATGTCCTCTTAAGTATCTTCAGTTCCCAAAGCTGATGTGTTGTCCGTTGTGTATTCGCTTGGCTGAAAGTTCCAACCTCTTACCGTTCCCTCTACATTGCCTCGTAATATAAACTCACAAACCTTTGATTGAATGGTGCATCTAATTAAAAATATCTTTATTCGTTGCATTTACTGAAGGTGGAAAGTATTACATGTTTTTGGTTTTGTACTGAACAAGTGCCACAGTGTTTTTAAAAAGTTTGAAACGTGTTGGCCATTTTGTAATGCCTTGTCATTGGGCCAAGCCACGGGTGGATGAGGCCTTTTCGAGATGGCAGCTTGTGAGTTGGCAGGGAGTTCATTATTGGTGCTGCACTACTTTTGAAGGCCTTTCTTTGTTAATTCATCACACTTTGTGTGTGTGTGTGTATATATATATATATATATACATACATACATACATACATACACACATATACACGTACACACACACACACACACACACACCCACTGAGAACTTTATTAGGAACACCTGTACACCTTCTCATGGTGGAGGTGGTGTAATGGTGTGGGGAATGTTTTCTTGGCACACTTTGGGCCCGTTAATACCAATCAATCATCTCTTGAATGCCACAGCCTATTTGAGTTCAGTGTTCTTCAGTGGCCTTCCCAGTCACCTGATCTGAATCCAATAGAACACCTTTGGGATGTGGTAGTATGGGAGATTCACAGCTTGAAAGTGCACCTGAAAACTCAGCAGGAATTGTGTGATGCAATCGTGTCATCATGGACCAGAATCTCAAAAGAATGTTTCCAACATCTTGTGGAATCAATGCCATGAAGAATTGAGGCTGTGTTGAGAGCAAAGGGAGTCCCGACCCAGTATTAGTATAGTGTTCCTAATAAAGTGCTCAGTGAGTGTGTGTGTGTATATATACACACACACAGACACACACACACACCCACACACCCTATTATTTGTGGAGTGCAAAAGTAGCAAGCAGAAATACAACTACATCTTCTGACACTATAGGTTTGGCTTTCAACTAAACTTTAAAATTGATTTTTTCTTCTTTCTTTTTTAAAAAATTTTTTTATCCTGAACACATTTGCCAGAATAAACAGTCTTGGTTGAGCTTGTAGGCAAGTAGTTGGTTGTTCCCCCTCAGGAGTACAGTACATGGTTCTCTTGCAAGGCTAGACTGGGGTGATGTTGTCTGTGGTACTTCAGATAGATATCCACCGACACGGCAGCTTGTTTTTGAATTGTTTAGTGGCTCCAGCTTCGTGCTGCTCTGTTACCTCAAGAAGCACACTCCATCCCCTCTGACCTGTGGTTTACTTGGGCTTCGTATAGGGTTTATCTCTAGATACACACGATACAAACACTGGGCTCTCTTCAGGCTCCTGTCCCCAGTAAGTTAGTGATAGCATGCATCGTTCCTCCCACTGTTGTGCACCTTCTTTTTTGGTCTCGGCAGGTTTTTGCATCTGCTTGTTGGTGGTCCAGTGGTTTTGAGGGGTACGGCATGCTGTGGGGGGTAACCCAGTCATCTCACTAATAACTGTACTAATGATCTGCCAGCGCAGGCCCCCCTCCCTGATGGGTTGGCTGATGCTGGTAGATGACCATGCTTCGACGGGTGTCATGGGTGTGAAGTGTTGCGCTGTTTCACGCCAAGCAACACTGCTGATGGTGGTTTTCACCAGACGTGGACTATCGACGAGCCGTTCTGTACACCACACTAATTCACAATTACCGTTAGAACACTCAAGAAAAGTACTGTCAGCACTAAACACCAGCACAGTGCTGATAGTCGAGGGGATACACTACCAGGCAGTGATGAGTTTGTCATAGGATTATTGTAGGCTATTGCGATCACTCTTCCATACAGTTTCTTTGTTGAAATGAAGCCTGTTAAACTTCAGCTTTATTTATTAAAATGCCTTGCCAAGTGAAGGTACCGAAAGGGCACTAATAGTAGATGGGTTTATCGGTGAATGAATGAATGAATATGGTGTTTATTTTTTTTTTTAGAATGTCAGCTGTTTTTTTTCTCGCCCCTTACTTGATCTGTAAACCTTTCTTTCCCTGGGTCAATGCACTGAACCTGCGCTGCAGCAATGGGACTGCCTGCATTCATGCAACTTACATGTTCATTCAAGCACGTTTGTTGGTACTATGAGATGTGTGTACACTTTTGATGGTTAATGCTTTTGCTTGAGATCCATACTGATGTGATGGATGCATAGAAATATTAAAGCTATCTTTGCATCTTTTTTGTTTCTTTTGTAAGGCTGACAGATTACCTGAACACTTGTATTTAGGACCACTTAATATGATAGATTTTTTAAATAAGAGGTTAAATAAACTTTGTGTAGTGGTGTATAAATTGAAAGTAATGTATTTTTTTTTCTTTTCTTTTTTCTTTTTTTAAGTATACCAAATGTAAATTATGTACAATAATAAGTGTGCCAATCCCCTTTCTTTGTGGAGCCAGACTCTTAACAAGTGCCAATGTTGTGAAAAATCATAAATAGGACCTATGTATTTCATGGTCCAGTTTTTAAAACAAATAAACAAGTATGTGATTAAGATAAATAAATGAAAATGAACGAAAAAGGACAATTTTATTCTGTATTTAAGATTAATTATGATGAACTGCTGTTTTTAAAGAATTGTCATTTTAATTGCATGTGTTTGTTTGGGTGGGGAGGGGGGGCGGGGTGGGTGAGAAACCGTATTAATGCAAAACCCTACTGATAAGGGTCCTAATGGTTATTGATTTACAGTATTTTAGCCATATTTCTCTTTTGTATGTTTCATTTCAACCACTGTTGCCTGAACCTCATTCAAACATGAAATGATTTTCATAGCCTTCTCCTTAAAAGAAAAAAATATCTGTTTTAAATTGGAATAAAATTTGTTCCTATACTCTCTCATTGTTTGCTTTTTCTGATGTGTTCAAAGACCAATAAAGTTTCAAATACAGTCAAGGGTTTTAGCTATGACTCTAGCAAGCAAAAAAGCAGTACCAGAAAGCGCCTGCACATTTTGGCATAAGTGGTTGCCTGTTGATGCCGTGCATAATAGAAATAGAACAATAGAAAACAAAGTCATGCGGCTACTGTCAGCCGCTCGGTCGGGTTTTGGTGTCTTGTTCCGCGAGGGGCGCTAGTCCTTTAGATATGTCATTTCTGGAATGACGTTTGGGGCTTGTTTAGAAACGGAACGGTGCAGAACGTTTCACATAGAAATGAGACGTGTAGAATCGGCGTCGCGGCCTACCCTCACCTCCTCCACTTGACAGGTCGTTCTATGTCTTCGATTTCTATGTGGGGCGTTTTGTACCGTCGCGCCTTGCCCCAGGAATGGAATGACTCTTGCCTCAGCCAGCCACTGCCATAATTTCAGAGCAGACTGTTCAGCAAGGGATTTTATGAGGGGCATATTTGACAGAAGCAAGCTAAGCGAGTGTTTCGATCTAAAGTTCCGTGTAAGATCAACCGATGTAATGGTTTAACCTTAGCAAACGAGCTGTTTGTTTACTTGGACGAGTTCGCGATTTTTGTTGTTGTGGAGAGACGGGATTCAACTTCAGCGAATCCGGAGAGGTCCATTTTGTTATTTTTGCGAATCAAGCTGTTTTTCCTCTGAAGCTTTGTGGTGTGTTAGCGGGCCGGGCTGTAGTTGGCTTTGTTTTGTTAACAGTAGATCACAGTGAAAGCAGAAATAACACAAGAAACCACAACAAAATCTATAGCTTTATAATATTATTATATGCATATCGGTAGGACGTTAGCCACAGGCTGAGAGCTAGCAACAAACAGTGTGATGAATCATTTTGAGTGACAGCCGCTGAAGAATTAGCTAGCCAAGCACGGACTATTCTAATGGTTGAGGTTTGTAGTTTATCAACAAAGAGAATACGCTATTTGAATGTGTTGGGTGGTAAACTACCTATGTGTCGAGTGATATAGGTACACCTGGACAAGAGATCTTTATTTTGCTAAAGACCGCTGCTGCATCACTGATTTTGGGGCACCAGAGCTAGCAAGCTATTTGGTCAGCTCATGCGTTTCTGACTTGGCTGGCTTGCAAATACGGACAAAGAGAGGACCCACGCAAGCCAATATTTTAGGTTAGATCTTCAACATTCATCGTATTTGGAAAGGAACACAACAATCAAGGAATTGACATGATGTTTCCACAATCCAGACATTCAGTAAGTGGGGTTTTGTTCAGATTTAAGCATTTGCTGTTTGACACGGGTTTGGTTTTTTTTTTTCTGCACTGAACTTGTTTGTGTGGGTGATCCAGTCACCTAGGTTGCCGTTTAATTGACACTAATCACAACGCTACTTCTTGAAGTTGAGATAATGGGGAAGATAACATTTAAAAAAATCTCGATGTGCCACTTCCACCCTGAAAAAATGGTTGTCACATTTGATTTCGGCTGTGGTTAGCAACCAAACCAGATACGGTTCCCCTCCCTACCCACTACTGTATCTGTCCTAGCTACTTGTGCTCACACAATGCATTATTATGTAGCTATGCACAGGTTCATAGAACCGCATCGTAGAATCATGCATATCTGTATTTTCAGGTGTGTGTGTGTGTGTGTGTGTGTGTGTGTGTGTGTGTGTGTGTGCGTGCGCGTACGTGTGCGTGCTCCAAAAAGTTATCCTGTCCGTCTATGCTTTCTTTCTTACTTCTTTACAAATATGCCAACAAAATGAGTTGAATATAGCTAATTGTTGTGCATTTCAAGTTCGGCATAGTTTATGCAAAAAATAATGACTTTTATGATATGTTGGCCTGTGCAGAAGCTACTAGAGGCTCAGAGTACTGTATGCGGTGCCACAGATGACTTTTATTCGCAAGAGCCAAATGATGACATTGGAAAGTGTAGGAAGCAGGAAGCATTTGGCCATTGTTTTATTTCGACTTTGTTTTGACTTGTGTTTCTGAGGTGCTTGAATTAAACTGAGGATAGATGTGGCATCAGCTTCTTCGTGGCCTGTATAAATGCAGCCCACACACAGGGCTGCTTCTCAACATGGGGACTGGGACACGTTTTGGTGGGTGCCTGTTATGACTGAAACACACGTCTCTTTTTTTTCCTCTCTCTCTCTCCCTCAAATTCATGGTTTCCATGGTAACAGAAACTGTGGCCCTTTTACTATTTGTCAGTCTACGGAAAGTAGGACTCTCACCCCATTGGACACAAATGACAGACACTTGTGTGTTACATCCTCTGGTACAAATGTGTCCTCGCATTATGTGAACGTTTTAGAATTGTGTACGTGCGCAGTTCAACCAGCAATATCACCTCTGTGTACACAGTGTTGCTGTCGTAGACCTGGCAGTTGTCAGCTCAAACCCGAACAGAAAATGAAAGCCGGGAGTACAATGTAGGTAAACACAATTGCAAGACTTATGTTGCCACGGTGCTGTTTCTCCATAGCAACGATTTGTCGCCAGCTTCCAACCACAGAAGGGGGAAGAGTTGTTTGCTCAGGCTAGAGCCTGGATGTCTCATGACACGAATCGTGTGCCCTTGTGCAGTGCAGCCTCGCCGCGCAGAGCCCCTCTCGGCTCTGAGGCGGAGGGCAGGACCACAGAGGCTCCCGCCACTTCACACCTCATCAGTGTGCAGCGGAAAAGGGAATAGCTCCTAATTGTGTTCCAGAGATCTAACTGCCTCCCCGTCCCCACTCTCCAAAACCCCTCTCTGCTGGCCGAGAGAAGAAGGGGGGGGGGGGGGGGGGTGGTTGGTGGGTTCAGCTGGGTGACCTGGCCTGTGTCCCTGTGTCCCTCCCCCCCTCCCCCTTCCCCGTTGTATTATCTTTTTGGTGAAGCGAAGACTATTTTCCATCTTCCGTTGAATGTGATATGTGCCGGTGTGATTGGAGCTCAGGCCTGAAGATGAGATTGGGGCTGTATCTGTTCCATATTGATGAAAGCCCAGTAAACCCTTCCACATGTTGGGTAAAAGGATGAAGAAGTAGCTATAGAATTTGGGTTCTCTGTATAGGCTGATTCAGGTTTATTTTTTATTTTTTTATAAACGATATGGCTAACCCTTACCCTCTCTCCTGAATTGGTTAAAGCAGCTTAGGCAGAGGTCCCAATCCAGTGAGATAATGTTTGGTTTACAGGAGCACACTGGCGTATGACAAGGTAGAAATGCTAGTCATTGACAGTTTTTCCGCCACTTTTACGGAATCAAGAAGATTGGAGTTGCCTATGGGCTTTAGCTATGTCTGATGTGGTGTGTCACCTTTTTCCAAGGTGAGAACCTGGCCGTTCCTGTCTGTCTTGTTGGGTTTTTTTCTAATCCAATTGAGTGCCCTTATGCTGCTTGATTGGAGTATTAAGACCCAACACACAGGATTAAAAACGGGGATTATGGATTTAGTGCGACGCTTTGCTAGAGCTGCAGCAGTTTGTTCACCCTTTGAGCATAAGCAGTCAGCTCTCTGCACCTCCTCCCCTCCCCCACCCTGTGCAGAAGCCCCCCCATCACCACCACCACACACACTCAAAATCAAACTCTACTGCTGCTGCCACGGGCCCTGTGGTTGGAAATATGTGACAGCCATAGATATGAGCGTTGCAGATTAGGACCTGGTGGAAGGCAGACTTTCACCTCAGACTGACAGGAGATGGATGTCTTAAACTAGGCTCGGTTTGTCTGTCTCAGAGGTAATGGAAACTAGCTGGGAGAGCTCAAAGCAGAGTGTTTGCTCTGAATATACGGCCAATGTCTGTAATTAACAAATAATAAAAACAAATTTAAAAAAATAAATAATGCATTTATTTTGTATAGCACTTTGCTCACGACTCAGAGACACTACATTCCATGGAGAGAACAGATACATAGACAAGAAGTATAGACAGATACATTTTTTTTTAAAGTTAAACAAAAGCACAATCAGTAAAAAAAAAAAAAAAAAATAGTTAAAGATTAAAAGCAAGTTTAAAAAGATGGGTTTTGTGTGATCGTTTGAAGGAGGAGAGCGTGCTGGATTCTTTGATGAGGCGTCTGCAGTGGAGAAAGCCTGACCCAGCCTAGGTCCTTGTTTAGTCCTGGTGATGTGGACAGAGGGGGTTGGCATCAGCTGACCGGAGACTGCGGGTACAGGTGTGCTGGAAGAGAAGGTCAGAGAGGTAGGAAGGTGCCATGTTGTTGAGGGCTTTGTAGGCGGTGAGGAGAATCTTAAACGGGAGCCTAAATCAGACCGAGGCCAATAGCCTACACTCCAGGTTTCTACCGTAGTCGTGTTGTGCGATCAATAATGATTGATTATTGTATTGTTCTAGGTTTAATTAAAGCTAGACCGTGTAATGTACACTGACATTGTTATCAGTTTTCCCAGAATCCCCTGTGAGCCTACCACCAGCGAGAGCGGCAGGTGTCACCCAGGTGTATTTGCATATATTTGGTTGTGGTTGACTACCACAGATAAACCGACAGGGTTGTTGACAGACAGCAATTGACGTTGTTTGAATTGTGGACACGCAATGTTTCAGTGTAGTGGGTTAGTCAACCCATTGGTTTAAGTGGAGAAAGCTTAATTTGGTTGTGTTGGTTGTGGCCGTGTGACCCAGATGGTGGCATTTGCCATATGTTCGTTGGTGGTTTTGTTTAATCCTATGCATCAATAAAGCGGTTTCTGCTGTGAATGGTAGAACCCTCTATCTTGGCATGTTGCCATTGCAGCTGTGTAGCTAGCAAATATGGATGCCAAATCTCATAAATCTACCACTACGGCAATCTTCAGGTTGGTTGCTGGAACACACACACACACACACAAACACACACACACACTCCCTGCTTGTCTCTCTTTATCATGCGTTTCCTCCCAGAGCTGATGTGGAGGTGGGGGGGTCGAGGGCAGGGAGTGCACAGGCATTATTAAGCCCACTTGAATTAACAGAACAGCCCCCAGCCTTTTCTCTAAAGCCTCCAGCTGGGGGGAGCTTAATCCCCATGGTCCCCTGTCTCGCCCATTAAACAAACTCCCTCCCACCCCTGCTCAATCGCTCTGTTACGCACACACACACACACACACACACACTTCACCTTTCTCTCCCCCTTCCGAAGAGTGTGTCCACTTTTCATTGCAGACATGATTGCAAGAATTGTAAACACACACATTTAAAATAAAAAAAAATTCTGTGTGTGTCTCCCGCCTTACCTTATTAACAAGGGTACACTACACACAAACGCCTTTTTCTTTCCTCAATACACACACACACACACACACTCTCTCTCTTCAGACACACACACACACACTCTCTCTTCAAACACATGCGCACACACACACACACTCTCACTCTCTCTCTCTCTCTCTCTCTTCAGACACACACACACACTCTCTCTCTTCAAACACATGCACACACACACACACCCTCTCTCTCTCTTCAGACATGCACACGCACGCACACACACACACACACACACACACACACACACACTCACTCTCTCTCTCTCTCTCTTTTCAGACACATGCATGTGCGCGCACACACACACAAACATCCTTACTGGCCTCAAGGGTCTTATCTGCTTTTTGTTTCTGTGGAACAAATTGAATGTGGGGCTTGACACACACACACACACACACACACACACAGGCCAGCAGATGTCTGGGTCGTTAAGGGCAGGCCAGCTCATTAGCATGACAAACAGAGGGCCTCCGGGGGGGGTCGCAGGGGGGGGCACAGCTATTGAGGGGCTGAGTGCAGGACACGGGTCACAGGTGATATTGATTTTTGTGGAGGGCCACACTGGCTGATTTTAAAAATGTTATGGGGCTAGGGGGGATTGGGACAGTTTTCAAGCCCCTGTTGGGTGCGCGCACACACACACACACACACACACACACACACACACAAGACAGGACTGGCTCACATATAGCCTACACTCTCAAACACTCATTCTCCTCGGCCTCTCAGCCTGAGTTCATACCTGCCAGTTTTAGAGGACAAACTTAAGTTGGAGAAAATAGATCCAATGTTAGGGACAAGGCTGTGGTTAGGCTACTTGTTGCCAATGATATATCACTAGCATTTTCAGTTTCCTTATTGAGCCTCTGATTAGTATTCAATCATCTTTTAGAACTTCTGAGATGTGAAAAGGCACAGCCTTGGAATATGTGAGAAGCATCTTTATTGTGTTGAAGGAGATATTGTGTCTGCTGGTTATTCATGAGGTTTGGGGACCATAACATTGGAAGGAGAGACAGACACCTGTTACGGTTTTCTATTTGTTATCTCTGTGTGTGTGTGAGTGAGAGAGAGAGAGTTGTGTGTGTGTGTGATGAGTGATGAGTGTATGTGAGAGTGAGTGATGTATGTATGTGTGTGGGTGGGTGGATTTTATGTGCCTGTTTTATGAATTCATAAATGATTGCCTGCTTTGTGTGGGTTGGCCTTTTGTTGTCTGTATACATTATTCCTGAAAGTGTTTGTGGTTGAGGGAGGGCAAGAGAGAGAGAACTAGCAGAGTGTGTGTGTGTGTGTGTGTGTGTGTGTATGTGTGTGTGTCTCTGCGTGGGAGTGAGCACGAGGAGGGGTGTGTGTGTGTGGGGGAGGGATCGCGAGGAGGTGTGTGTGTGTGTGTGTCTCTGCGTGTCTCTGTGTGGGAGTGAGCACGAGGAGGGGGGTGTGTGTTTGGGGGAGTGAGCGCGAGGAGGTGTGTGTGTGTGTGTGTGCGGGGGGTTAGAAGTGGAGCGAGGGGCTGCATCAGTATTCAGCAGTGGCTCTGTGCGTAGGGAGGGGGGTGGGTGGTGGGGGGGGAGCCGCACCCCTGAGCAGGGGCGCTGGGCTGGAACAAAGCGGCTCGGCAGGGGGGGGGGGGCGGTGGGGCAAGCGGAGGAGGAGGGGGGGGGGGGGTTGATTGGCCAACCCTTGCACAGGCCCCAGACCTGCCAGAGCACAGGCACTGCAGAGGCCAGACAAGAGAATTAGCTGTACCCACTCCCCGAGCCAGGCAGGGCCAGAGAAAAGACTCTAGAACAACAACAACCACCTCAACCTAAAGCTCACTCAGAACCACAGGGATCCGCAGCAGACCTCCCTGAGTGTCTAACTGGTTTAGTCTAGCTAGGTGGCTTTAGGTGTGGTTAACTGGTTTAGTCTAGTTAGGTGGCTTTAGGTGTGGTTAACTGGTTTAGGCTAGCTAGGTGGCTTTAGGTGTGGTTAACTGGTTTAGGCTAGCTAGGTGGCTTTAGGTGTGGTTAACTGGTTTTGGCTAGCTTGGTGGCTTTAGGTCTGGCTAACTGGCTAGCTAGGTGGCTAACTAGGTGGCTTTAGGTGTGGCTAACTGGCTAACTGCCTAGCTAGGTGGCTTTAGGTCTGGCTAACTGGCTAACTGCCTAGCTAGGTGGCTTTAGGTGTGGCTAACTGGCTAACTGCCTAGCTAGGTGGCTTTAGATCTGGCTAACTGGCTAACTGCCTAGCTAGGTGGCTTTAGGTGGGCCCTGAGCACTGGTGTGTCAGCCACAGGTCAGGTCCAGCCGCCTTCTGCTTTCATTGTCCACTTATTTGTTTCTGAACCAGGGGACTAATCACGGTTCCTCCCTCCTGGACCCTTGTAAGTAATAACCTTGGTTTTTACAACAAGGCATCAATCACCTGCACGACTGCGCTCCCTGTAATCTCACAGCCTCCTTCACCAGGGCCAGTTTTAATCTCGCCCATGGTTTCCAAACCCGCAGCCCTGTCGCCCTCATCTCTTCCCCCCACTCATGACAAATTGCCCATTTCCCCTTGCCTTGCAGTCTCTGTACGCTTTCCCTGGCTACAGTGAAAGCGTGCGCTCTCTCTCGCTGTGTGTGTGTGTGTGTGTGTGTGTGTGTGTGTGTGTGTGTCTCGGCACCTTCCATGTCAATTTCGTGTGTGTGTGCTGGCATGCAGTCTGTGTGTGTGTGTGTCTCGGCACCTTCCATGTCAATTTCGTGTGTGTGTGTGCTGGCATGCAGTCTGTGTGTGTGTGTGTGTGTGTGTGTGTTTTGACTGCCATGCTTGGGCAGCCTTGCGAGGGTGGGGGAGCCAAGCCTATGTTTGCGAGTGCACTTCACTAGAAGTGATAAAAGTAGAATAATCCTCTTTAAAGCGTCTTAAAGAGGTCAAATCAGCCGGGCCCTGGGAGAGGGGAGGATAACGACAGAGTCTCAGGAATGGGGGGGGTGTAAGCCCTGGTCTGGTCCATGGAGATAATAATCAAAATCAAATTCCTGGCCCAAACAGGATTAGGCTCCCTGTGCTGTATCTAAAGCCTGGTCCAGGCAGCGCTCGAGACACAACAATCCAATTCCTCAGCCCCTGAACATGCTGGGGGTTAGCCTGGCCCCTGGCCAGAGCCCACTACAACCTCTAAGCCGGTATATTTAGATGGAATTGTTTGTTGTTGATATTCTTGGATATCCCAAGATCTTCTGTTAGTGTAGTAGTAGGCCTGTTGGTTCATGATTCATCCCATGCCATGTAGTGTGTGTGTGTGTGTGTGCATACAGTGTTTATAGTACATGTCCATTTGAGGTAGGAAGTCTGTTTGTGTTGTGCACCTGTTTTATCTTTTGACCTTTTCAATCACCTGTCAGTGAAAAACTGATTCCCTGCTGTGTTGTGTTTGCTGAAGAAGAGGTAGCAGAGGTCAGACTTGGCTGCCGAAGCCTCCAGGGCCGAGAAACGCACCCAGGAGTTTACTGTTCTGGAACAGATAAAAGAGATTCCCATTAATGAGTGCTGGTGATCGTCTTTACAGATTTTAAATGTAACCTTGTAGTGGAGCATGGTAATATCCTGCCATTGGTGAATGATTACAACACCAAGTACACACCCCTCCCCCACGCCCCTCCCCCCCCCCCCCACACCCCCAACAGTTGAGATGTAAACAGTGAGCTGTTGCTCCAGGAAATACAATCTCCACACTGCCTTTCCCCTCAGGCAGGATTTACACTGAGAAGGATGTTTGCTGATGATACCCGGTGTTATTGTGTGTAGTGTGTGTAGTGTGTGTAGTGTGTGTGTAGTGTGTGTGTGGTGTGTGTGTGTGTGTGTGTGTGTGTGTGTGTGTGTGTGTATATATGTGTGTGTGTGTGCGTGTGCCTGTGTCTGTCTATGCGTGAAGCATAACTGCTCTCCCCCAGTAATCTTCCTCTCCTCCTCCAAAAAAAAATCCTTTGTTGTCTGATCTGCAGAGCAGAAACATAGGATTGGATTTGTAATCCTTGTTTAAGATTGTATGATTTTATTTTTTTCAGTTTTTTCCCCCCCAAATGGTGGGGGAGGGGGAGGGCCGGCAATTTACTGAAATGATGAATCCCATTTAGTCACTGAAGACTGTTTCAATTGCCCCACCAATGCACAAAGCTTTTGAATGCTATAATTGCGTCTCAAAGGAGCAGGGCAGAATCAAATTAGGGATTGTCCTACATGTTTTTGTTGTGTGTGTGTGTACGTGTACGTGTTTGTTTGTACGTGTGAGTGTGAAAATAGGTTGACTTATGCATGCATGTGTGTATGTATGTCTGTGTGTATGCATGCGCGTGTGTGTGTGTGTGTGTGTGTGTGTATGTATGTATGTATGTGTCTGTGCTGCGTGTGTATGTGTGCGTTCGTGTATGTGTGTGTGTGTGTGTGTGTGTATGTGTTCGTGCGTGTGTGTGTTTGTGCTGCGTGTGTGTGTGTATGTGCATGTGTATATGTGTGTGTGTGTATATGTGTGTGTGTGTATATGTGCGTGTATGTATGTATGTGTGTGTATGTGTGTGTGTGTG
Source organism: Argentina silus (assembly GCF_951799395.1). Classification (NCBI taxonomy): domain Eukaryota; kingdom Metazoa; phylum Chordata; class Actinopteri; order Argentiniformes; family Argentinidae; genus Argentina; species Argentina silus. Next base: position 3,991,060 of record NC_139660.1, on the reverse strand, counting down.
TGTGTGTGTATGTGTGTGTGTGTGTGTATGTGCATGTGTATATGTGTGTGTATATGTGTGTGTATGTGCATGTGTGTGTGTGTATATGTGCGTGTATGTATGTGTGTGTGTGATTCTTGCTGGGGGATGAGTGCTGGCTTTACTGGCAGCACAGCGACTTTATAGTGGCTTATCTCACCCTGCATCGAGACGTGCTGACAGCGGGCTCACACACACACACACACACACACACACACACACACACACTCATTCTCCCTCCCTCTCCCTCTCTCATATTCTCTCTCTATCTCTCTCACACTTGGCACACACACACACACACACTCTCACACTTTATCGCCATCTCTTCCACACACACACACACACACACACACACACACAAAGCACAGCCACCTTTTTCCGTCACACCAGATGGCATGTGTCACCATATTACAGCAGTATTTCATTAACATTATGTGCATCCATCTGGCGTGGGCTCCGAGGCCCCACAGAGGCCCCTTTTCCTTTTTTTCTTTTTCTGGTCAGTGTAGACAGAGAAGCACTGAACGTGTTCACAGTCGGAGAAGTCTGATTGCGGGTGAGGTCAGGGGTCAGGCCTGCACGGCTGGGATGTGCACCACGTGGCCAAGGGGTCCCCAACTCTGGTCCTGTAGAGCCACTGGGCCTGCAGGTGTTTGCTCCAGCCCTGCACTCACACACCTGTGTATTATTATGCGGGGGCCATGCTGACGACTGTGATTTTAATGGTTGTTTGAAACCACCGGTGTGTTGGTGCTGGGCTGAAACGAATGCCTGCACACCCAGGAGATTACGGAAGTTGGTGGTTGTAGAGGCCTCTGCTAGGGGCTGAGGGTTAGGCCAAGAGAGATTCCTCTGTGCCGGTAGAAGGGGGCCCTCTCTCTCTCTACCCCCCCCCCTCTCTCTACCCCTCTCTCTTTCTCTCTCTCTCTCTCTACCCCCTCTCTTTCTCTCTCTCTCTACCCCCTCTCTTTCTCTCTCTCTCTATCCCCTCTCTCTCTCTACCCCCCCCACTCTCTCTCTACCTCTCTCTCGCTTTCTCTAACTCTCTCTCTCTACCTTTCTCTATCATTATCCTGTCTCTCTTCCTCTCTCTTTGACTCATTCTGTCGCCCCCTCCCCTCTCTCTCTCTCTCTCAGCAGTGGAATGCTCCACCACCTGAGGCTGTTGACTCAGAGAACCTTTGGTATTTTAAATGTTTGCATACTGTGCTACACAGGGAGGAAAGCAGACCCGCCATCCCCAACTACTGGGGGCTTCAGTACCTGCAGGCTCAACTCTGGGGTTCAATAGCCCAGCGCTGGCCCTCTGGAGCAGGGAACAGCCAGACTGTTGTTGCCCCCCCCCCAAGTGCCTTGTGTTGACACAGGCTTTGTGTTGTGTCGGCAGCATAGCTGCTGTTTTCTATGTCTTTGCCCCGGTTGGCTGGATGGATAATGTTAAAGGTTATTATAGCGCATAAGGTTTGACTGCCTGGCCGTGACGTAGGCCACGTGTGTGTGGGCTATGTATGGATGTCTTCGGGGTAATGACTATAATCATGGACTGCATTTATGTGGATAGACGGTCTGAGGCTTTTCACTTCATCCACCACCAAGGCTTTATATGTGGTAGCACCCACCTGTAGCTTAGGACTGCTATTGTACTGGGTGTAAATGTTGCACTAAGGAGCGCTTCAGGAGATCTTATCTGCCCGCCGCAATAACACTGTACAACTCCTCCTCCTCCTCCTCCGGCTGGCTCGATCGGGGTGATCAGAGTCAGGCTGGGGGATGTTAAATCATACTGGACTGGTCTTACTGTATATGATGTTTCCATTATTTCCATTCCGTATGTGGTCTATTTTATCATATCATTCTATTCTCACTTTATGTTGTTGATGTTTGTGATGTGAGCCGCTGTAACGCCTTAATTTCCCCTCAGGATCAATAAAGTACCTATCTATCCGTCTATCTATCTATCTAAAGGCCCGTTTCCTCTTCTCTTACAAGTGCTTCCCTTTGGCAAATGTAAGGACAACCCAGAGAGCCGTGAGAGAGAGAGATTGATGCAGCATCATCATCCTCTTATGCCGTTCTGGGTGTGGGATCAGTTGCTATCTTATAACGGAGGTTTTTCGTTGGGCTGTTTTGTCTTTCTGTGGCGAAGGCGAGCCCACACGTGACGGAGCCGGTGTTTGAGAGCGGGGGAACGAGGTGACGTGAATCCTGAATCCTGCAACCCCTCACTCATTAATTCCCAATAAACATTCTTCCTCCCACCCTCCTATCCGCATTCCCTCATCCCTCTTTTCTCCTGCACCCTATCTCATCTCGTGTGTGTGTGTGTGTGTGTGCGTGTGTGTGTACGTGCGAGTGTGAAAGTAGGTTGACTTATGTATGTGTGTGTATGTGTTTGTGCTGCATGCATGTATGTGTGAGTGTGTGTACGTGTTTGTTTGTACGTGCGAGTGTGAAAGTAGGTTGACTTATGCATGTGTATGTCTGTGTGTATGCATGCATGCATGTATGTGTGTTTGTGTGTATGTCTGTGTGTATGCATGCATGCATGCGTGTGTGTGTGTGTGTGTGTGTGTGTGTATGTGTATGTCTGTGTGTATGCGTGCTTGTGTGTGTGTATGTCTGTGTGTATGCATGCGTGTGTGTGTGTGTGTGTGTGTGTGTGTGTGTGTGTGTGTGTATGCCTTTCTATTGTATCTCTGCTTTCCCCACCTCTCCTCCTCATTCTCTCCCCCCCGCCTACTCTTTCCCCAGGACACGGTGCCTGTTTTTACCCTGTCATCTGAGCCTCCTCTGAAAGCCAGTGTCTATTGAAAATCAATGTTTTCACACTGCCCCACAACATATTGCTCAGAAACCTTTTAAGATCCACGATTGTTAATGCTTGCGCTGTAATATCAACAATTATCAGGGAAAAGGGACCCGGAAAGGGAGTTTTATTCAGAAAAGCCTGACACTAAAGAGGTTTTAAGAGCAACACAATCCCCAAGGGGCGGGATTCATTCCTGTTGAGTTAAGTGCAATTCGTGATTCAAAGCCAAGCTGAGTGACACACACTGGCGCGAACAAGTGTTGCTATGGAGTGCTACAATAGCGTTGCAAAATGTCTTTTTAGGCAGTTTTGTGTTGCAGGAGGAACGTTTAGGAGATTTCCCACCAGAGCCATCATTCTGCCCTTTGAAATGTAATGAGATTGTGTGCGTCCCTGTTTGGGTTTAATGCTGCAGAGTCTTCTGAGTCTGGCTCAAAGACACGACGAGGTCGTCCACCACCGCGGCTAGTGAAGTCACCTAGCTGTAGGATGACAACACAGCCCCCTGTCTGACTGGTGTGGGAGAAGAAGCCAGACCTGTTTCATTTCACTGCATCGCCGTGTGTTTTTCATTTGGCTTTCTCTCTGTCTGTCTCTCTCTCTCTCTCTCTCTCTCTCTCTCTCTCTCTCTCTCTCTTTCTTTCACTCTCACCAGGCTTCATCGCAGCAGCTGAAGTTCACGACCTCCGACTCGTGTGACCGAATCAAGGATGAGTTCCAGTTCCTCCAAGCACAATACCACAGGTAGGCGTTCTCACAGAGACCGAGGGCGTGTCCCAACAGAACAGTCTGTCCTCTGTTCCTCACGTCCCTCCTTCCTAGCTTCCTTCTCTAAACGCACGGTGAGGTAAAGGAAGAGAAGGGAGAGAAGATGCGAGGAGTCGAGGAAAGACTGTTGGGACGCAGCCAGAGCTTGTTACCAAGGCTTATTAGAGGAACAACGGTCTACGTACCACAGTCCTGTGTGTCTGTGTCTCCATTGTCCATGGCCGTGTAGGTTTAGAACACTGTGTTATTTCCCCCGCCGTTTAAGGCCCTGACTTTCATCTTTGGTCCTCATGTTGACAGACACCAACCGCAGACTCCATAGACACACACAGCAAAGCCGACAATACACACCAAACATTGAGAGAGCTATCTTAGAACACACCTGATGAACCAGAAACACCTGTCAAGACAATTGTCCCATCACTTCAAGCCTGTAATAGGGGAGACTATGCATAAAAGGTGTTGGCATGTCTGAATGGTGAACACTAGTTTTTGCCTTGTGTCATTTCTCCACAGTTAAGGTTATTTTCCACACTACCGCACTGTTGTGTGCAAAACCACCGGAGCAACCTACATGTGTGTAACGTCAATAAATCACAAACAAGAATAATGCATTTTCTTTGGCATATTTTAGTAGTCTGCCATGGAGGAAAAAAATGAAAAGAAAATGGGGCATCTTTTTTTTTAGGATTTCATTTTCGAACCAGTTGATGTCTTGTCACTATTCCATTTTATAACAACCTTATTTTACTACTACGCCCCATGTCTTATGTGAGTATTTATATCAGTACATGCCGGTATTGATTGTTATCTATATTACATACCGCAGAGCCAGAACTCACTAACATGATCTCTTGCAAGTTGGTATGTGGTGATGTATTTGACCTAGATAAAGATGAGCATTGATGTCATGTTTCTCACAGAGATTTTTTCTTATGGGTTTCCAGCCTTTGTAGCAGGGTTAGGCTACAACTGATTGCCCCTGTCTGTAGTCACTGTACTGGCTGATTCTTCCTCTCTACTTAGTCTATAGTAACTGTACTGGCTGATTACCCCGCCACCAAGTCTATAGTAACTGTACTGGCTGATTCTTCCTCTCTACCTAGTCTATAGTAACTGTACTGGCGGATTCTTTCTCTCTACCTAGTCTATAGTAACTGTACTGGCTGATTCTTCCTCTCTACCTGGTCTATAGTAACTGTAAAGGCTGATTACCCCGCCACCAAGTCTATAGTCACTGTACTGGCTGATTCCCCCTCTCTACTTAGTCTATAGTAACTGTACTGGCGGATTCTTCCTCTCTACATAGTCTATAGTAACTGTACTGGCTGATTCCCCCTCTCTACCTAGTCTATAGTAACTGTACTGGCTGATTCCCCCTCTCTACATAGTCTATAGTAACTGTACTGGCTGATTCTTTCTCTCTACCTAGCCTATAGTAACTGTACTGGCTGATTCCCCCTCTCTACCTAGCCTACTATCTATTTAGCTCATACTGTGCTGCCCGATTCCTTCTCATTCCCTAACCGGCTGATTCTTCCTCTCTTCGTAGCCCTGCGGTAACCGTGCTGGCTGGGACTTCCACCCTCCCTGTTATTCCGAGCCTCCTCATCAGAGGGGGGAGATGAAGGCAGTTGTGTTGTGTGTAATTCCTGTTAGTCTGATCAGTCTCGTCCCGCTGTAGCTTGGAACACCTCT
>NC_139660.1:3973267-3980767 GCF_951799395.1 Argentina silus | reverse complement strand
TTATGAGGCCTCTTCTCAGATATACTGAATTAGGAAATAACACAATTACCACTGCTTTGCATATCTGAGATGGTTATTATAATAACTGCCAAGTGTGTGTGTGTGTGTGTGTTTGTGTGTGTTTGTGTGTGTGTGTGTGTGTGTGTGTGGTGCGCGCGCGCCTCTAGAGTGCTGTTTGGGGAGCTTGAGGTGTTGTTGAATAAAACGATGGCTTAATGTTTTTCTCTCTCTCTCTCTCTCTCTCTCTCTCTCCCTCCCTCTCTCTCTCTCTGTGCGCAGGCGGAGATCGTGAAGAGATTAAACGGGATATGTGCCCAAGTCCTCCCCTACCTGTCCCAGGAGGTAAGAACATTGACCCCTGACCCCTAACCCCTGACCCTCTACCCCCCTAAACCCCACGTGAAGCCCTACAGCCTGTAGTGAGAACATTCTCATTTGATCCTCCCTCCCTCCCTCCCTCCTCTCTCTCTCTCCCACACATAATGTCCTCCCTCATCACTCATTCCCCTCCTCCCTCCCTCACATAATCTCCTCCCTCATCACTCCCCCCCCCTCCTATATCTAATATTCCTCCCCACCCTCCCAATTCATCACCCTCCCTGCGCCCAGTAATGAAGCAGGCTGGCGGTTGTGCAGCAATGATCCAGATAAGATGTTCTCATATGGGCCCTGTAACGATGCCGGGGTGACCCTGACCCATTACTGGGGGGGGGGGGGGGGGGGGGGGGGCCTCATTGATTCTGCATCAAAGGGGAGTCCTCTGATGAGTCCTAGTGACGGGGATGAATAACTCAATGATGAGTGAGGAGCACGGGGTCACTGCTGGGTATTGATTAACCACCCCCTTCCCCTCCCCCCCTCCCCTGTGTGTTTTTGTTACCCAGCACCAGCAACAGGTCCTGGGGGCCATCGAGAGGGCCAAGCAGGTCACCCCTCCAGAGATGAACTCCATCATCCGGGTAGGCTGCTCCAGCTCCAGCCCCCTGTGGCTGTCACTCCCCCCGTCACCACCGTGCCTCTCTCTCACTGCGGTGTCTCGGCCTTCTGTGTGTCTGCTGGCTTTGATACTAGAGATAATATTACACTAGATTGCCACTGGCACACAGGGCAACATCGGCTTGTAGTTCGAGGTGTGTGTGTGTGTGTGTGTGTCTGTCTGTCTGTGTGTCTGTCTGTCTGTGTGTGTGTGTGTGTGTCTGTGTGTGTGTGTGTGTGTCTGTGTGAGGGCTATGGTGCAACTAAGCAACTTGTGTGTGTATTCGCGCCTGTGTTTTTTTAGCAATGCTATGCATCTCTATGGTCTACTCTGTGTGTGTGTGTGTGTGTGTGTGTACTGTACTGTACTGTACATCTCTATGGTCTACCCTGTGTGTGTGTGTGTGTGTGTGTGCGCTGTACATCTCTATGGTCTACTCTGTGTGTGTGTGTGTGTGTGTGTGTACTGTACTGTACTGTACATCTCTATGGTCTACCCTGTGTGTGTGTGTGTGTGTGTGTGCGCTGTACATCTCTATGGTCTACCCTGTGTTTGAGCTGTGTGTGTGTGTGTGTGTGTGCTGTACATCTCTATGGTCTACTCTGTGTGTGCGTGTGTGTGTGTGTGCGCGCTGTACATCCCTACGGTCTACCCTGTGTTTGAGCTGCGTGTGTGTGTGTTGTCCGCAGCAGCAGCTCCAGGCTCACCAGTTGTCCCAGCTCCAGGGTCTGGCCCTGCCCATGACCCCCCTGCCCCTGGGCCTCAGCCAGCCCAGCCTGCCGGCTGTCACCTCCTCCTCAGGCCTCTTCTCCCTCTCCAGCATCCTGGCCTCGCAGGCCCAGCTGGCCAAGGAGGAGAAGGCCTCCCGCGAGGGAGCCGACAGTCACCGCGAAGAGGACGGGGACAAGTCTGACTAGGCTTTAACCCTCCCTCCTCCTCCTCCTCCTCCTCCTCCTCCTCACAGCCCCCAACGCATATCAGCAGCATCGGGCGGCTGTGGTTTTCCTCTACTCCTGCTCTCCGTGCCAGACCCCCCCCTTAGAACCCCCCCCCCCCCCCCTTCCTTTCCTTATAGTTGCCATGCTTATGTTTTTACCTTCTTCTTTTCTTCTGTAATGCTTTCTCTTTTTTCTCTCTCTCTTTTTTCTCTCTCTCTGGTGCCATTGACATCATTCCACCTGCTCAGAGTTGTGTACAGTGTTTGATTTTTCTTTTTTTTATGCAATCTTTACTTCTTTATTTTTTTGGGTTTTGTCTGTTTGTGATTTTAAGCTTTTTATTACTTGTGTACTCTTGTCATGGACCACCATCTATCCCTCTTGCCTCCTTTCTGACCTCATCTCTCTCTCTCTCTTTCTCTCTCTCTCTCTCTTTCTCCCTCTCTCTTTCTCCCTCTCTCTCTTTCTCCCTCTCTCTTTCTCCCTCTCTCTCTTTCTCCCTCTCTCTTTCTCCCTCTCTCTCCCTCTCTCTCTTGTTTGCTAATTTGCTTTTCTCTCCCGCTGCCCTCCCTCCTGCTCTGTCATAAGTGGATCCCTGTTTGCACGCCACCCTGGCTGGGAGCCTCATATCCCTGTACACAGGGCCAGCCTGTGAGTCTCTGTGAGTCTGAATGTCACATGATGTAAGTGGAATAACAAACCAGAAGATGTCAGACAGACAGGTTTCCGTCAGACAGACAGGTTTCCGTCTCGGCTCGCTAGGCTCTGTTGTGTCAACGTGCTCGCCTGGTTTCGTCGCCATGTGATAGGCTACGTCGTAGGACTCTGACGCTCTGTCATCCAAGCGGAGATTCTTAGACAAGATGCAGCTAGACCTCTTCACTAGGGCTTGAAACCCCGCTTGAGAAAACGCACGCTCGGCTTTTTGCGTGATTCCTGCTTTGACGTCACAATGAGTTTTTTGTTTTTTTTCCCCCTCAACAGTTGGGAGTTTGGACATGCCGGTTCTTCAAGTTAGGATTTGGCCCCAAGTGAAAGGAGGGTAGTTGAAAAGCTTCACTCTTATTGGGTTGCGTAACTAGGGGATCGCGGCCCCAGTTTGCTGAGAGAGAGAGACAGACACACAGACAGAGAGAAAGAGAGAGAGAGAGAGAGACAGACACACAGACAGAGAGAAAGAGAGAGAGAGAGAGAGACAGACACACAGAAAGAGAGAGAGAGAGAGAGACAGACACACAGACAGAGAGAAAGAGAGAGAGAGACAGACACACAGACAGAGAGAAAGAGAGAGAGAGAGACTGACTGACTGAGGTAGGGAGGAAGGAAAAGAGAGAGAGAGAGAGAGAGAGAGAGAGACGTATTCCTGCTGTAAAGCTGTGTGCTCTTACGTAGTCAACAATTTCGCTGCTTTTTGATTCGTTTAGCCGATGAGAAAGCAGGGACGTTGTTCTGAAGAGAAGACGTAAAAAAAAAAAAAGAGACGTCTAGATAAGTAGAGATATATGTATAATCTAAATCTATATATGGGAAACAAAAAGCACCTTCTTAGAGCTACTTTCTTGCCGTTTCTCTGCCAGTCCGCAAAACAAAACAAACACACCCCGGTGAGAAATTCCACGAGATCCTTATCTTGCCCTCCGCAGTCCTTTTAGACATATCCAGCGCCCGGGAGCCTTACATGGGAGGCATGCTATCACAACAGTCACAACGTTAAGATAACAAGTAGATGCTCTTGTGCAAGATAGAAGAAGGGCCCCCAGTGCTTTTCTCTCTCCTCTTTCTGTAAAGTGCACTAATATTATCTTTGGCGTTGAAGCAGAAAGAGAGAGAGAGAGAGAGAGAGAAAAAGAGAGAGAGAGAGTGTGTGAGTGAGTGAGTGTGCGCATCGTCTCTTCAACAGTAGATGGCAGCAAGTGTTTTTGAAACCAGCTTTGACCTCTGAGTCATCTCTTTGAGCAGGAATCCTGGCTCTATTTTTAGGAAACAGGTTCACATCTCTGTCTCTATTGTTAGGCAGTGCAGAAGCGATGCGCAAAATGTCCCCCCTCTCTCTCTCTCTCTCTCTCTCTCTGATTCCCCCCCCCCCTACACACACACACACACACACACACACGAGTTTCCAGCCTGGCACAAAGTACTACACACTATGTAGCTCTGTCTTGTGTAGACCACATATACAGCACTCAAATATTGGGATTTATGGCCCATAGCTAATGTTTGATCAGGCCTTTTAGATTGAATAGATAAAGCACAAAATTCCACCACTCGGTGTGCCTGAACAAAAGTAACTACGGCCCTGCGCGCCCCCCCCCCCCCAATCCCCTCCAAGATATTTCTAACAGCCTTTTGTAGAAGGCTGCTAAGGCCATTTGGAGAAGCATAAAGAGTGAAATTACGTCTTAAAAATGTTCAAGCAGGACCCACGAGTACCGCTGGAGGCGAGAGCTGAGGTCGAGGCAGCCCTGGAGCTGTGGAGAATGATTTTGTCGAAGTGTTTGATGAATCATGTCCACAGAACTGGGAGTTTTCTGTTAAGGTTGGGAGGGGATTGATGTTAATGTCTGACGGTTGATTTGATGACAGCCTGTGAAAACAGCATGTGATGATGATGATGATGATAACTGTATGTTTTGTATTCCCCTTATATTCAACATTCTCCTCTCTTGTTTGGTGGGTTACACTGTGAGGGTGTGTAGATGTGTGTAAATGTGTAGATTGAAGCGTCTGACGGCTCAAAGATGATTCCATTGCTGTATGTGAATGCATTTAAACATGTATAATAGATTTGAACATTTGGTTAAGTGGTGAACCTGGGGTTGGAATGCATTTGCTGTTCTTTAAGTATAATACTGCTTGTGAACTGAGCTGGCAGCACCACTTTGCTCATACCTACCATAACAGTAGTGATATGCAGATGTGTGTGGATAGATACACACCCAACGCATGTCTGGAGAAACCAATATATTCCTTTCTATTAGCGAAGAAATGTTTTTAAAAAGTTTGGTCCACATTTTCTGTGATCAATGCACTTGTTTGAATATTACCGCTATGAAATAGAATGAGAGTAAGCTGTTTTAAAAAGATTCAGATACAAATGAATTCTATGTATTTGTTTAGTAGTGGACGGCCAGTTTATGTATACAGTTATACATATACAGCTTCATGTGTATATGGCTGCATCTTCTGTGTCTGTCCTGGATGATTCCTGTGCTATGTCCTAGAGTACTGATGTGACACCAGAGGACCTGCAGTACTTTGACCTTTACCTCCCCTTCCCCTCCCCTCTTTGCCCCCCAGCCCTGACCCCATTGCTTGCCCTTTGCCCTTTGCCCCATAGCGTGAAGCATTGTAAGCATTTTGAGCTTTGTAAAGGTTTTTTTTTAAATACTTATTTTGTGTATAATGTAAAACCTAAAGTGCGTACTTTGGCAAAAAAAAAAAAAATGTTTTGTGTCATGAAATCATAGCTTCATTTAAACAAAAGGTGAAATATAAAAAGTAACAAACATTTACTATAAATAAATGAAATGTTCTGCAGTAAGGAAGTACTTCTGGTGCCTTACAAATAAAGTCAATCAAATCAAGTTGTCTTGGCCTGTCATTGTGTCATCTTTGTGTATCTAGTCTGACGTCAAGCAGTCACACACAGGCAGTAGTTTAATTATTTCTGGTAACGGTTGGGCTATAGGTGACTATTAGTTAACATTGTGAAGTAGCCTGACATCTTGTATGAACACTATAACTGAATGCCATTGGAGTTAGAGTTCCCTGTAGTTCGTTCTCGATCCACAAGGCGGAAGTGTTGATTTAGAAACACCATCCAATGTCATTTCCACACTCAAATGAATAATTGCTTTGAGGTGTCCTTACATGTGCATCACTGTTTGTGTCGCAGATGTTTGACATATTTGACAAAGGAATGTCTCAAATATGTGAATGTGATTCAGATTTAGCCATGCCGACTCTACCACATGTTTGTGTTTATTAAAGTATCTGAGCCTTTGGAAGAAGCCTCAGTTGGCACCTTCACATTGAAAGATCCCATTTATCAGTTAAAGGCATAACTCATGTCATCGCAATCGCAGCTATTTTTCATTCATACACCCACACACACACACACACACAGGTGGTTAATCATTGGATGTGTGTGTGTGGCTGGTGTGTGTGTGTGTGTGTGTGTGTTTTGAAAGACAGTGTGTCCTTGGCTGTGTGTGTGCGTGCGTGTGTGAGTGATTGTGTGTGTGTGCGCGTGCGTGCGTGCGTGTGTGTGTGAGAAACCTCAGAGCTCCTGTGGTTGCAGCCCTCTTCCTCTGCTCCTTCCCGCTCTGTCTTTCTCTCTCCCCACGGACTCCTCTGGATCTGAGCCCAGCACTTAAATAAATAAAGTGCCCTATTTTCTGTGTCAGGATACAGGCTCCTCTGAGAAGCATTGATGTGGTGCTGGTGCTTTCTCGACCACACAGCATATTGCGTTGAGGCTGTGGAGAGCGTCGAGGCTGTGGAGAGCGTTGAGGCTGTGGAAATCGCTCAGATTTCACTTCAATGGCGTTATTAGCAATAGCAAAGCCACCACACAGCAGGCCTTGTGAAAACACAAAGGCCGACTGCATATGTACACACTCACGGAAATAGAAATGCACAGGGGAGACCGTCTTGTAATGTTGTCATTTAAGCGTGTGCAACGCTGAACAGCGGAGATAGAGAGGGAGGGAGGGAGGGAGGGGGTGGGGGGTGGGAGTCTGAATGCAGAGCGAGAAGCGTCTTGATTAATCATGATTGACTCATTCAGAGACATCGCCACTTCCCCCCCACTCCCTCGCTCCTGCTCTCCTTTATGGCTTGATTATGGAGACACGCTCTATCTCTTCCCACCACTCCCCCCTCTTCCCCCCTTTCCTCTCTCTCTCTCTCTCTCTCTCTCCTCCAGCTCCCCCCCCCTCTCTATCCATCTCTCATTGCTCTCTCTCTCTCTCTCTTTTGCTCCCCCAACTCTCTCTCTCGCTCTTTCTCTCTTTCCCTCTTTCTCTCTCTCTCTCTCTCTCTGGCAGAGGCGATACATGCTGTGCTGGTTTATTCATCTGTCCCAAGGAACGGAGGCTGTCAATCTCTGTCTGCCTCTCCACCCTCCCCCCCCCCCCCCTCCCTCCCTCCCTCCCTCCGTCTATCTCTCCCTCTGTCGTTCCCCCACCGCCTCCCTCTGTCACTCTCCCTCTCTTTTGTTCTGCCTCTCTCACCAGTGTGTGCCAGTCTCACCCTCTCTCTCTCTGTTCTGTTTTCTTTTCTAAAGGCCTCCACCTATTTATCTTCATCTTCACTTAGCGATCTGCCTCTTTTCCTCTTCTGTACTTGCCACACGCTCTCCCGGTACGCACACACACACACGCACGCACACACACACATACGCACACACACGCACACACACACACACACACACACACACGCACACACACACACACACACACACGCACGCACGCACACACACACATACGCACACACACACACACACACACGCACACACACGCACACACACACACACACACACACACACACACGCACACACACACATACGCACACACACACACACAC
>NC_139660.1:3946274-3961274 GCF_951799395.1 Argentina silus | reverse complement strand
TTCATAGTTTTGATGTCTTCAATATTAATCTACAATGTAGAAAATAATACAAATAAAGAAAAACCATTGAATGAGAAGGTGTGTCCAAACTTTTGACTGGTACCGTGTGTCACAAATCTCATCAGTATGTGGACGTTTCTTGCGCTACGTGTGTGATTTGCTGACTTTGCTTCCCCTACTGTACTGAGCAACAATGAAGTCTCCATTTATTGGAGCATGAGATGAGGATGTTGATGCGGTGGTTTGAGGTGGTTCGTCACTACTACTGTTAGATTTCCCACTGTTTTTGTCGGCTGTCCCTGTGGAAGAACCCTTCTGGAACCCTTGGAAATTCCATGTAGAACCAAAAGCGTTCTACACGGAACCCAGAAGATTAGATTAGCCAATCTGTCTTGGATTGAACTGGAGTTAGCAGTGGAAAAATGTGCTTGAGAATTCATTGGATGTTACATTCCAAGAATCCTCCCCTCACATGCCCGGAGATGGTTGCTTGTTGTCATGTGCGTCGTCTTTTTCGACCGGGTAGGACTAGTTTGCTGAGAGTTGTTGTCTATGCTAGCATGCAACATTGGAGAAAATGGAAGAAAAGAAAATGGAAGAAAAGAAAATAAACTTTTTTTTTTTCTTTTTTTTTGGGAGCCCCGCCCAAGCAAGGTATTTGATTAGTATGACATGATGTTTGACCTTTGTAGCTACTTTTGCAACGGATTAGGTTCCTAACAAGGTTAGGTTCTGTACAACCTGTACAATAAGTGAATGTAGCCAATTCAATTTCAGTAATTCTGTTAGCGATTTGATTTGGTCATTCTGTTACCAATTTGGTAACAGAATGAACAGTTTTAATCCCTTATTTAATAAACACTACATGTATTTGGTAGGTCTATATACAGTACCAGTCAAAAGTTTGGACACAAACTTGCCAAGAGTGTGCAAAGCTGTCATCAAAGCAAAAGGTGGCTACTTTGAAGAATCTAAAATATAAAACATATTCTGGTTTGTTTAACACTTTTTTGTTTGCTACATAATTCCATGTGTGTTCCTTCATAGTTTTGATGTCTTCAGTATTAATCTACAATGTAGAAAATAATTTTAAAAAAAGAAGAAAAACCATTGAATGAGAAGGTGTGTCCAAACTTTTGACTGGTACTGCATATATTTTTATATATATTTGGTATGGTCCTCTGTGGCTCAGTTGGTAAAGCATGGCACTAACAACGCTTAGGTTAGGGGTTCGATTCCTGCTGGGACCATATATACTGAAGATGTAATCTTACAATGTAAGTCGCTTTGGATAAAAGCGTCAGCTAAATGGCATGTAGATGTAAATGGCATATAGGTCTACCTACACTTCTTACACTTCCGCCCAAATGTGGAACCAACGTGTCAAACTTGGCCTTCATTAAGCCAATAGGAAGACTGTTGAAAACGGATGACGCCTGGCCATTGGTTTTACCTCATCAATCATCCAACTTCCCTGAACTCAAATAATAACAAATACTTTGCTGAATTCACTCCCACTAAGGCCAGGTTTGAGTCGTTGTTATTCCAGGCTTATATACGCAATAGCCTGGGGATCAGGTTACTCATCTGCAAAGCCTCAATCCAACATAAGATAAACCCAATGTTCCATCCACACGCACACACAAAAAAGCCTAAGACCCTAAACTGCAAACCCTCAGACCAACATAAACCCAACGGGCCCTAAAGCAGAACCTGGGGCCGCAAACAACTAAACGCTCAATGGAAACCAACAGTCTTCAACAAAATAGGTAGGAGCCTTGGAGGGGGGGGGGGGGGGGGCGGGGGCATCCACCCTTCGTAAGTAATGTAAAATCAAACACTGTAACACACACACACACACACACACTTTGTTTTGCTCCCAGCCCTGGTATCAGAGTGTGTGGCACTAACAGAGCAGAGGAGAGGGAACTCGAGTGTTCTCTGAGAGGCAGTGGATTCTAGTGTTGAGTGGAGAGCCTCTCCACGCACACACACACACACACACACACACACACACGCACACGCACTGAGTCTCTCCTTTACAACATACCTCACAACAACCCCAACCTGTGTGTGTGTGTGTGTGTGTGTGTGTGTGTGCATGTCTGACAGACGAGAGAGAATTACAGTAATGAGAGCTCTGTGTCAGCAGCTCCTCTTGTCTTCCTCCAGTCTACTGATTAGAGGTTGTTTAAATAGCAGCTGCAGCGCACACACACATACACACACACACACACACACACACACACACACACACACACACTTCACTAACTTGACAGGCACAAACACGCTCACTCCATATAGGCACAGTCACCGGGACAACAATACAATAGGTGACCCACCCACCTAGCTATGATTAATCAACGCTTTCTTGCTCTATATACAGTCATAATCCACACCCAAAATAAAGCACACACAAACAAATACAATTAGAGCCACACAAATAATGGCACAGACACATGCGCAGAGGCATGTACAGAGACATGCAGGCATGCACGCACGCACACACACACACAGACCGACACACACACAGACCGACACACACACGCACACACACACCGACACATACACAGACCGACACACACACGCACACACAGAGAGAGCTCACCACACCTAATCCTTTTACCGCCATCTCTTTCCTGCTTCCTAATCCATCTAAGCAACAGCAATCAGGCTCCAGCCTCCATCAATAGAGCCAAAATACAAACCTAAGCCCTGCTATTTCTAGCACAGATCTATGCAAGTGCATTTGGGTAGCTCCTCTGTGTGTGTGTGTGTGTGTGTGTGTGTGTGTGTGTGTGTGTGCCTGTCTGTGTGTGTGTATTTTTTTGGTAGCGTGTGTGTGTGTGTGTTGGCCATGTTCTACCTGGAGTGTGATGCGTCCCTGGATTAGGCGAGGGAGTATGTGATGATGAGATCAGGTATGGAGGAGCCCTGCAGGTGTCCTGTCTGCTGGTTCTGGTCTAAAGCAGGTTACTCATAATCCCACTGACTGGTATCTGTCCTAAACGCCCTTTGCATAACACTTCCAGTCCTTCTTCATTCATTCTGGGAATCCCAGGCTCAGGGGGGTCCTTCATCTTCCCCCGTGTAAAAGGCAAACCATACATGGGGATTGACCCAACTGAACAGTTAATGATTCAATGTTGATTCAGTCAAGCTTGGCGCTAAATAACATTCCTGGTTGTATTTGTTAGGCAGGCTATATATCAATGATTCAGATGTTTCATGACACTAATTGGAGCAGGTACTGGCCTGCCAATAAGTGATCACGCTGTGTCTCAATCAACGGGGCTCTAGAATGCTTTTGGGGAGGCATTTTACAAGAAGAAGCTTGTCCCCTTGTGAGTCCATGGAATTCCTGTTGAGTCTCGTGAATTCACCGTTCACTACAATAGATCATCACGTAGCTAACCTACCCGAGGGGACAGGGAGGACACACACGCGCGCACGCACACGCGCACACACACACACACACACACACACACACAAATGGGAGCAGAGTGAACTGAGACAGGGGTGAGATAGGGGATATGGGCCAGTGTTCTGGCAGAGAGACTGTTGGAGCGTGGTCTAATTGGGCCTGCTGGTCGGTGCCAGTGGTGACGCTGCCGGTCTGGTGGGGCGATCCAGAGGTATGCCTGGAATCAGCCAGGCCTCTTGTTTGTACTGGGAGTCTTTGAGCCTTCGCCTGGGAGATGGCTGGGTGGGAGAGGACTGGGCTGGGGCTTGGGGGTGGGGGTGGGGGGCGGGGGCGGGTTGGGAGAGCAGCCATACAATAGGAGTTGGGGGAGTGGATGGAAGAGCCGATGATTCTGGATGGTGGTATCAAAGCGGGGGACCCTGTGAAGGAGTGCCAAGAGAACAGAGAGAGGCAGTGCAGGCTGGGATGACACAGGCAACTACAGTCCCACAGTCAGAGCCAGTCAGGCCTGCTCTGGCTACATTCCTGAACAACACACACACACACACACAAAACACACACAGACACTAGCGGAAACGTGCACACACACACACACACGGAGGTGGAATCTCCCTATATCCTCTAACAGTCCTTTCCCCCCAATAACAAAACATCACCCCAACCCCTGACGCCCAGGGAAAAAAACACGCCAGGAAAAAGCTTTCTCGCAAGCCAGAAAAAAAAAGAAAAAAAAACTCACAAAGCCTGGGAAACACGTAAACATGTATAACGACTCCTCTACGGTGAACAACATCCAGAAGATGCGTGTCCCATTTGATCTCACACGAGAAGATGGAAGAAAGCCTTTCCAAGTCTCCATCTATCGTTGTCCTCTGCTTCCTCCCCCCTATACCCTTCCTCCCCCCTATACCCTCCCTCCCCCTCAGCGCAGGGTGAGGTAGATCTCAGGGGGCTGTTCAGGTCCAACGCACGACCAGCCCTCCTCCACTAGGAACTCAAGCTAAGCAGCTCCCCATTCGCTCAAGACCTGTGGGCTATTCACACGCATAGACACACACACGCATAGACACACACACGCATAGACACACACACGCATAGACACACACACGCATAGACACACACACACACACACGCATAGACACACACACGCATAGACACACACACACACACACACACACACGCATAGACACACACACGCATAGACACACACACACACACACGCATAGACACACACACGCATAGACACACACGCGCGCACACACACACACACACACACACACACACGCGCAAAGACAGACAGACAGACAGACAAACAGACAGACACACCTCCCCATTCCCTCAAGGGGAACACATGCGGTTCTGTACCTGTGGTACTGGGTCTGCAGGAACTGGAACTCCTCCTTGATGCGGTCCAGGGTCTCTGGGTAGGTGAGCTTCAGGGACTGGGGCGTTCCCGACGCTGCGGCAGCCGCCGCCGCCGCAGCCGCCGCGGAGGCCGAGGACCCGGGGGGTGGCTGGAGAGGTGCCTGTGGAGACGGGGGGAGAGACAGCGGATTTGAGAACGTGCATCAGTGCCGTGGGTGAACATGGGAGAACGGTCAGGTCCTGATTCCCGACCGTTCAGGTGTCGATAACTGTGTATTTCACATACAAATCTATCCACAGGTGTATGTCATCACTCACTAGCTAGCTAGCTTTGTGTGTGTACCATGAGAGATGTGTGTGTGTAGGGAGCAGTGGGAGTGGGTTTAAGAACCATGGTCGCCGTGGTTCTAACGGGTAGAACTGAAAGACAAGCCCTGTGTGTGTATGTGTGTGTGTGCGTGCGTGCATGCATGCATGTGTGCGCGGTGTGTGTGTGCGCGTGTGTGCGCGCGTGCATGCATGTGTGTGCGGTGTGTGTGTGCATGCGTGTGTGTGTGTGTGTGCGGTGTGTGTGTGTGTGCGTGATGTGTGTAACCATTGTAAAGGACCAATGCTGATACATTGTCAGTACCAGCAGGGCCAGATGTGTGAGGGACACCAGGAGGGAGAGAGGAGAAAGAGTGGAACAAGAGGTTCTTAACCAAATTAAGGCACTTGTTTAATGTTAAGTCTGGCTGGAAGAAAAGGAGAGGGAGAATGGGGACCCCATCGTGGTAGTTCTCTCCCCCCGTCCTCCCCCCCCTCCCCCGAGCCTGGCCCTCTCGGCAGGACTCTGAGCAATTAGGAGGCAGGGCCTCGGGGGTAATGCTGCCGGACAGCCAGACAAAGGGCCACAGCACTGGGCTGGGGGGTTGTCTGTCTGTCTGTCTCTCTGGGTATGTGTCAATGGAGGCCCCCACAACCCCGGTGCTAAAGCCCACAGAGAACAGCCCGTTCACACCACTGAGCTCAATAATGAGATGAGAGGGAGAGGGAGAGGCAGGGGAACCAGAGTTGAAGCATGCGTGTGTGTGTGTGTGTGTGTGTGTGTGTGTGTGTGCGTAGCGGTAGGTGGGCCCTATGTAGAGGCATGTTATTGGTTTATAAAGTCACATTTCTCCCGTTTAAGTACAAGGCTTCATGTCTTTTCCCTGGAGTGGAGTGGGTTAACTGCAGAGGGGACTGGGGGAGAGGGGACAGATGACGTTCAGGCGTTCAGGCTGAGCGTGTGACCGCAATGTGAATGCGCAAGAGCAGCTAAAAGCATGTGTGTGTTAACGGCATGAAATCCTGAGTGGGTGGGAGTGTGCCTGTGTCTACTGCACATACACACATGTATGTGGAAGTGTACATATATGCAGAGGTATGTGTGAGAGTGTGAGAGTGACAGAGACAGTGAGGAGAGGAGAAAGGGGTGGGGGGAGGGGTCACATGGTGTCAGAAACAGCAGGAGAGGAGAGACCTCGTGGGGAGACGGAGAGAAGATATACAGTAATAGCTCATCTAGTCTTTTAAAAAACAGAGGAGAGGAAAGGAGAGGCTGAGCTGGACCCGGCGGGGGGGGGGGGGGGGGGGGGGAGATGAAGGGAAGGGAAGGGAGAGAGAGAGAGGGAGGGAGGACAGAGCCCAGCAACTGGGGTTCAGGAGAGGGGAGCAGAGAGAGGCTGCTGCTCATTGTTCCAGCCTCTAACGAGCTCCTCTCTCCAGCTCTCCAACTCAATCTGCTGGCCAGACTCCCTCTCAGAGCACAGGCAGGGCCGCACGCACACACACACACACACACACACTACTCTTCACATGCAGGGCCGCACGCACGCACACATACACACACAGGCACGCACGCACACACACAGACACACACGCACACACATTACTCTTCACAGGCAGGGGCTCACACACACGCACACAGACCCACACACACACGCACACACGCACACACACATTACTCTTCACAGGGAGAAAGGCGCCTCAGGAACAAGAGCACCAAGGCCATTTTGTGGGAGGAAGAAGGAGGAGGAGGAGGAGGAGGGGGGGGGGGTAGCGCCCTTCTTCTTTCTCTCCCTCTTTATCTCTCCGCCTTCTTCTGTCTTTCCTTTCTCTCTCTTTTTTTTTTTTTTGCTTTTCACCTAGCTGTGTGCTCCAGAGAACAGGTGCAAAGAGAGAGCCTACTTCCTCACAAATGGAAGTGTGGGTCTGGAGGCAGGAGGCTGACCCGACACAGGGGAGTGGATTTGCTTTCAGCAGCAGTGGAAAGAAGAGATTTATTAAGACGGAGGAAACCGCTGCTCGGTCGTCTGTTCCCCTGGCTTCTGCTAGGTCAGCCGTTCCTGCACTGACGCATGCATGCGCACACACACATATACGAGCACACACACATATACACGCGCACACACACATATACACGCGCACACATACACGCACACACATATACGAGCACACACACATATACACGCGCACACACACACGCACACATACACGCACACACATATACGAGCGCACACATATATACACGTGCACACACACACATTACAATTACCATTAAACTTTATTATTATTCTTACTACTACAATTTAAGAAAAGATTCCTCATCAAATGAACATGCCAGATTAGTTGCGATAAAAACCGATCAGTCTGAACAATCGGCCATTTTAAAACGCATATTTACCGTTGTGGGCCGACACCGATTGCTGGCCCATCAGGTGCAACCCTAGTATCAATATTTTCAATACGTCTCATCTTATATTGCATCAAGAAGGCAAATATTGTCCCTTGGCCTAGGCCACATGACTGAAGATCAATAAATCAATCAATCAGTCAATCAATTAAATGTGTAGGAAGGGATTTGAGGGAGATTGAGCGGAGGCCCAAGCAAGGCCGTGTCCTGCCAGGGAGTTTCCTGGTGGTGAAAGGCTAAAGAGCACCATGGGGTCAAGGCCAACTATTGCACAATCCTCCCATAAGATGTCACATCCCGTCTCCTCCACAATAATCCATCCCTGGTTCAGCCCGGGAAGGACTAAGTCAATTGCACTGATTAAATCTGGCCCGTCTATAATGGGCCTGGGTGGCAGAATGAGTGGAGAGGAGAGGAGAGGAGGGGCATCCCGGGACAGTAATGACTTTAATCAGCCTAAAGTCCCTTCAATGGGCCTTTAAATAGGGGATGAAGCCCAATAGGGTTTTCACGTGATCACAAGCCAGGGGTGACCAGCGCTGGCAGGCACAGAGCAGT
Organism: Argentina silus; assembly: GCF_951799395.1. Taxonomy (NCBI): domain Eukaryota; kingdom Metazoa; phylum Chordata; class Actinopteri; order Argentiniformes; family Argentinidae; genus Argentina; species Argentina silus. The sequence continues at coordinate 3,953,214 of NC_139660.1, read as the reverse complement.
CTTCTGCAAACTCCAGCTGCCTGCCTCGGTTCAGATCTGGCTGCTATTAAAAGGGCTACATGCTAGCTAGCTCGCTCGCTCGCTCACACACACACACACACACACACACACACTCGCTTTCTCTCTCTCTCTCTCTCACACACACACACACACACACACACACTACAAGAACTGCGAGTGTGGCATTCCCTGCATGCAATCAATGTTGTTTTCATTTTTAGTTCCTTCTAATTACACCAAATACCACCAAACCACGATGACCTCACATCCCTCCATTCTCCCACAAACACACACAGCACAGTCAGCACGCCCACACGCACACAGACCGAAGGTGAACTCCCCTGAGGAATTCTCTGCACTTCCAACCTCCCTTTTCATCTACAAACGAATCATTACCATCTGGAAAATCGTGACTAAATCGCGGCGATTTTCACAAATATCACGCGAACTTCTAACAACCACATAAAAATGGCTTCCTCTGAAAAAATCATCTGTGTGGTGAATCGGGGGGGGGGGGTTACTGTGTTATTTCTGTAAAAATCATACGTGACGATGAGTCCTTGTGTGATGAGCCTGTAGGGGACCAGCGCTGTTCTGTATAAACCTCCCACTCGCCTAGCAGAGTCACTGACAACCAGCCCGGACCATTAGCCAGCCTGCTAATTATACTGTGCTTACCCACAGAGTCAATCGTTAGGGTAAACACCCACCATGCTCTTGTGTGCCTGCCACTGGGGACACAACGGCTGTGGGAAGAAGGGCATTGTGGGTCTAACCCAGACCACCAGCTGAAGAGCATCGCAGTCCAACCCCTCCCCCCACCCCCTAACCAACGCGCCACACCCCCTCCAGTCAACGCATGTCAGAGCGCCCCCCAGAGTCCAAACACAAGATCATGAAACACTTGGCAATACAAAGTGTTTGAAGCTCAAGCCTCTTATATCAAATCATTCAAACACGATTGACGACAACAACCGAGCGGTTATTTGCATTTTCAAAAAGCACCTCACTGCTGTCCAACTTGTTCCGCTGCTTCCCCACCTCCAGCGGCTCTCTGTGCTGGGAGCAATGCCCCAGTAATCTCTCACTGATTTCCCTCGCTCAGGGGAGGGCTAGGCACCTGTTTCATTAGTGCCACACATCTCTCTTCTTTTTCTCATTTTTTTCCCCTCCCTCCCTCCCTCCCTCCCTCCCCTCCCTCCCTACTCCTGAAAGCTCGTTATTCAAATTTCCCTGCTGTCAGAATACATTAGCGGAGCAGAGCGGTTTGGTTGTCAGCCGCGTTAATTGCTGTAGGTGCCTTCCTTTACTAGGTAGCCCAGTGTCTGTGTGTTCTCTCTGTGGCTGGGACTTTAAGCGCAAACACCTCCAGAAACTTGTGTAAACCTGGCCCAGATCCTTCCCAGTTTTCACTTCTCTCTTTCGTGTTCTCTCTCTCTCTCTCTCTCTCTCTCTGTTTCTCTCTGTTTCTCTCTCTCTCTCTCGCTGGATAATCATTGGCTGTGCCAGGCAGGCGGGCTCCTGATCGATAGCCAGGCTCTCTCCTTAAGAACAACACTGAAAATAAATACCTGAAGCATGCTGGGACACAGGAAGTGCTCCATGCTGGGTCTGCGGGGGCGTCAGACCTCCCTCCTCTGGCCTTCCCAGCCCTACCTCTCTGGAACAACGAGCCCAGCCCTGCCCAGTTCCTCCCCAACCATGTGTGGATCTCTTCCCCCAGCCCTGCTCTTCCCCTCCCCAGCCCCCTCTGGATCTCTTACCCCAGCTATGCCCTGCCCCTCCCTAGCCCCCTCTGGATCTCTTACCCCAGCTATGCCCTGCCCCTCCCTAGCCCCCTCTGGATCTCTTCCCCCAGCCCTGCCCTGCCCCTCCCTAGCCCCCTCTGGATCTCTTCCCCCAGCCCTGCCCTGCCCCTCCCTAGCCCCCTCTGGATCTCTTCCCCCAGCTATGCCCTGCCCCTCCCTAGCCCCCTCTGGATCTCTTACCCCAGCTATGCCCTGGCCCTCCTCAGCCCCCTCTGGATCTCTTGCCCCAGCCCTGCCCCTCCCCAGCCCCCTCTGGATCTCTTGCCCCAGCCCTGCCCCTCCCCAGCCCCCTCTGGATCTCTTGCCCCAGCCCAGCCCCTCCCCAGCCCCCTCTGGATCTCTTACCCCAGCTATGCCCTGCCCCTCCCCAGCCCCCTCTGGATCTCTTGCCCCAGCCCTGCCCCTCCCCAGCCCCCTCTGGATCTCTTCCCCCAGCCCTGCCCCTCCCTAGCCCCCTCTGGATCTCTTCCCCCAGCCCTGCCCTGCCCCTCCCTAGCCCCCTCTGGATCTCTTCCCCCAGCCATGCCCCGGCCCTCCCCAGCCATCTCAGGCCCTTCCTAGGCCGTGCTGCCCGCAGTTAAAACAGAATCTTCCAGAGTCAGCCTGACGGGACACCTGGATCAATGGGGGCCTGATGGGATAGCCAGAAGGATCTGCTGACTGGGCCAAAGGAGCTCCAGGAGGAGCTGGCATGATCAACCTCAGAGAGGGCGGGGGGAGGGGGGTGGGGGTGCATGTACCCACTGATTACCAACACTAGGGAGGCTCACTGCTGCCACCTCCCTCCCCTCCCCCCCCTAAGGGTATTGTTCAGGAGGAGATGGTAAGTGTAGGGTATTTTATACCCTTGGAAGGCAGCAGGACTTCATCTCCCTTGTGTGAGTGACATGTTTCTAAGCAATCAAGGTGTGATTGTAGATCTTCAACCTGATGGCTCCTGACGTGCTGCGTCCCAGGCTGAAGCTGTGTTGTTACCTTGGGTGAACCGGCCGAGATGGACCGGGACCTTAAGCTCTTAGGACAGCAGTGCTGCTACACCTACTCCCACCAGGCCGCATTATGCTTCTTTCCAAGAACGGCACGGTGGAGCTGGTCTCCTTTTAAATCCTACGGTCTGTGTTTGTTCTTGGTTATACAAAGCAGTCCTTCGTCACCATTACAACAGTTACCAAATGTAGGACAGAGAATCATCTGTCATACTTATGCACCACAAGTTAAACCTGACTCAACTTCAAGCCAAGGCTTCCCCTAGAACCTGTGATAATTTATGAAAAACCGCTTTGACAAAAAAATTACTCGACATAACAAAAATACGACACTGCGGTGCGCTTCATATGTTGTGCATTTCCTATAAATTGTATACCAACTCTTCCCTGCTTCTGAGAAACCATTTTGCCATTTCAGACTGTAGAGTTGACTAAAGACTCCGGGGCCGGGAGGTGTATATTCACTCAATGTCGCAAACAAGACTTAATCAAAACCAACGACTTTCAGGGGACAGGCTTCCACGGTGTTTAAGGTCCGCTGCGGCTGAAATGAAACAGAACCCGTGCTTTCGCTCCCGACCCGGAGCGTCTCTCCGGGACGCATAACCAAACATTAGAGATGTGGTCGTCAGCTCTCATAAGGACAGAGCGCCGGGTTGGTGGATGAGAGGGATTGGGTTAAAGGCTTCTAACCACAGCCCCGAATTCTCCCCTGTAGTCAGCTGCACACACAGCTGGCTGGATGGGGGGCTTAAGAGGACCTCAGAGTGGCCCTCCCAGTGTGAGAGAGATCTGTGGTTATGGCTACGTATGTGCAAGGGACAACTTATTACTGCACTGTATAACTGTAACAAGCCTACAAAAAGGACTTTAAAACCATACCACATCACACCAATGTGCAGGTACTTGTGCTGTTCTTACGCGTAGGGGCGATGTCTGGAGACGGTGATGCCTGAGGTGATTTTGTTGGTGCTTGTGGAGGATGTTCTATTCGTAGAATAAGAATTCTATTTGGTCTGACTTGTGACCTGGCCTCTTAGGGTGACCTGGCCTCATAATCGCCTCTTAGGGGATAAATACAGTTGAAAGGAACGGTGCCCCCTCTGCATCCACACATTTCCCTTGGTCGTGGACCATGGCGTCACACTTTGCAATGGCCTAATCTCTTCTCCATCCCTGAGACATGAATGTCAAAGCACTCTCTGGGTGGGGTGTAGGGGTTGTATGGGGGAGGGACGGAGGTTAGGCTGTCTCAGGGTCGTAATTCATACTCCATACAGGCTAGCAAGGGGACCTAGGTTGATGCCTTTGGGGCTGTTCAAAAGCTCTACATTGAAGTAAAGCAGAATACAGTAACACATTACATTAAGTTGCCCCTCTACTTGTATACTGACCTTGTAATCAGTGTAATAACACAATTGTAATACCATGTTGTTAAATGGCCATTAGGTAATTACACAACTCCACATGCCGAGTGGCTACGCAACATGCTACCCAAATGGAACAAGGAACAGTCCGTTCGACTCCATTCCTGTGGAATTAAAATAAATCACTAACTGATGTTACTGTGTGGTCCTCTGTGGCTCCGTTGGTAGAGCATGGTGCTAACAACACTTAGATTGTGGGCTTGATTCCCGCTGGGACCATACATACTGAAAGATGTATGCACTCACTGCAATGTAAGTCGCTTTGGATAAAAGCGTCAGCCAAATGGCATATATTATTATATTATGTATTACTGTGTAACAGCATGCTGATGCAATGTTGTTACGAGTGTAATTACAGAGGTATTACACAGGTATAGGAGCAACCTATTGCAAACCAAACCAAATACTGTATAAACCCCTCTTTATAAAGTATATTCTGATTGATTGGAGCCTCCAATAGTGGGAGTCTAGAAGGCCCCACTTTCAGACCGCCAGATGTTTTTGTTCAAATCTAGCAATCAAATGCATGTACATCATCAACGAGATGATTGGAATATTAAAACAAAGTAATGAAAACATTGAATGACACTTCACTGGGGCTGATCATTGAGGAAGTGAGCCAAGAATCCAAGTGTTTAGAGCTGACTCACCCTGTGTGGAAAGGACAAACAAACGCAGACCACTTCATCATCTAGGCCAATACATAATACAATTTGGACAATGCAGGAGAGTCTGTTCTGATCTGATACTTGTAAGTTAATACCAAGGACAGTAGACGACCGGAATTTGCACACAAAGAGGGTCACTAAAGTTATCTTGTTTAGAAAGCTTTGCCAGATATTCTGTCTGTCTATATCCCCCCCTGCTTAGTGTGGATAATAACAGACCCATATCTGGCCTGTGTCAGATAGAGCTTTGCCCACAACCGCCCCTCACTAAACTGCTGAAGGTAATTGAAAATACTGTGTACAATGTTGCAGTATCTCCTACTTTTCGCCACAAAGGAATTCCCGGATACAAATAGCGCGTGGATACATCACAAAGAGACACATTGTAACAACTGTTAATGTAGCAAGTTGTGGCCCTTTCTCTTCATGTATGTTAGCCCAAGTTTTGTTTCATTTCCCAAATAAACTCAACAGACAAAGGGAGGTTATCTACGAATGTCTACATTTCCGTGGCTCAGTAAAATAGCCTGAGTTAGGATACTGAGAACAATTACCGAACGTTACACTGTAGCGTACTTACCGGGGGTCGGTTTTGAGGAAACATTCTGGGCGCCGATTTGTTTCTTTTTTTGTATCTTCTTCCTCTCTTATAAGCGAAATAGAATCGGACAGAAATGGAGAAGACGGTCTGTTGTTGGTTTCAGAGACGCATTTGGCCTGGTTTCAGAGGCGGTAATGGCAAGGCTAGTCTCGGCTCGATCATTCCTTGCTCAAGACTCCCTTTGTTCTGGTAATTCTCCAACCCACAGACCACTCAACGTAGTAAAGATGCACCCAGTCCAAAGATGTTTCGAGTCCTCGATACTTCACACTTCGAATAATCAGAATTTCGCTGGTTCTTCGCGCAAATGGTTCCCTCCCCGGTATATTCTCACCGTCTAGAAATAAGGGAAAATGTGGCTAGGTTGTTATACTATGTGGCTTCCCGAGACGGACACCACGACGTTCAATGCAGCCGCAGCCTCTTTTGTTTCGTTCGTTGCCCTACTCTTTTCACACAACACTCCCTCTTCTCTCTCTCTCTCTCTCTCTCCTCTCACTCCCTCCTTCTTTTCTGATCCTCGCCTGATCTTCAATGGGACATAGCCATGAGTTGTTTTCTTGAGGGGGAAAACTGGCACAGTTGCTAAACGGAGGGAGTTGCTTGCTTGCTATTCATGTTGTTGGTCTACAACACTGGAGCTGTACGGTTTCTTCGTGCCTCCTTATTTAGGGAGTCTTTAGACATCTTTATTTAGTTGCACCTCCATATGAACACATACATATTCTGATATAGATGACGGACGGATATTAGGCTACACATATTTCCTGGTGTTACAGCATTTCAAAGCAATGACACAAGCAATTTGCACATTGCTCTTGTACAAATAGCCTGGTGATATTTGTGAAATAAACACCACTGTTGATTTTCCCAACACTTTTACCCCTCACGCTTGTACTCAAATCTATTTGGTGGTGTATTCCTTTAGCTATATCACGAGAAGCCCTTTTGTATTCTAGTCTTTAGAGAGTAATACATTTAGGAAATTCAAATTATATCTACAGTACATGTACATTTTTCAATAGAAAGTGGGGGTGCAATGGAATTGTTCAATGATTGAATGAAATCTCCACGTGGGGCTCGACCCAGCCACAATCAACACTGGGAGAGGGAACCAATGAGTATACAGAATACCCACGTGGGGTATACTGACCGTCTGTTGATTGGAGGATGTCGCTACCATGAAGCTCCAAATGTCAATCAAGTACACTGAAACTGCTCAGAGGACGAGTTAACCCTTTAGGGATAGATAAAGTGATTGAGAATGCAAAGGAGTTTTGGTAGCTACAACATATCCAAATAGTCCCCCCCCCTCTCACAAATCGCCTATATGTGCAGGAATATTTCAAATTACACATTATTCATAAATCTAGTCATGCTGAATATAAAAACCTATTGATTTTGTCGAAGATTATTCGTTTCTGGGTCATGAAATGATGAACATTCGTAT
>NC_139660.1:3916274-3943774 GCF_951799395.1 Argentina silus | reverse complement strand
TGCGCCCACAGGCATGTGTATCTGGGAACTCAGGAATTCCAGCACTCTGCCTTTATGTTGTGTTCCCTGCTCAACAGTCCTTCACATTCCTCATTTACACAGGATGCTGCACATCCATACTGAACCACTGCACCTCCAACATAGTGGCCTAATTGGGTTTTCTGGTAATATAACGTTGAGTTTGTGATGTGACACATTTTTTATGTTCTAGATTGACAGAAAGGAAGCAAAATTATACAAAATGATACGACCACCCAAGTCTAACATTAGAGTGTGTTAAAGTAATATGGCTGAAAATGGTGCATTTACCAAAATAGCTATTGAAGAGGCCATTATCCGTTTCTGACGTGCAATTTTGAATAAATTCTAAATAAATTCTAGCATTTTCCGATACAGTCAAGTGTAAAACAGTAGCCCTACCTCAGAAAACCGTTTGAAATTCAAACGCACTCAGAGAGGTAAGCATTGACTTGCAAATGACAGCTTCACCCTTCTCTGTCATTCTATTTTCTACAGTAGAGTGGTACCTGATCTTGTCTCACACCTAGAAAACTGTTCATGGTTATTCCAACCACATTATGTCCACACCCCCACACATTGTCAGTCAAATCGAGCTTGGCAAACAGTCATACATATATTTGGAAGCTATGTTAAAATATGTAAGCCTAGAAGTAAGCTAAGAGGGCGTAATTAATTGAACAAAAATGCTAATACATACCGTTTTTTTTTCTCTCACCCTAGAGGAGTGGTATGCACTATCGGTTAATGATCATTCGTTTCATTATAGCTGTTCTATTATTAGGCTGCTGATTAACTTGTTGCTCTGTAGCTGGTTGGTTAAAAAGAGAACATCATGCAGTCCTGCCTCTCATAGACCACAGCCATCATTCAGTCAGATGAGCACATGTTGCCCCCTCCTGGCCGTTGGAACCATTGCAGTTGCGTTGAGTCTGCGTTGCGTTGATAAATGCTTTGTTTGCCGTTACGTTACTACCTGGGCACTATCGGCTGGCTTTCATCGTGGAGAAACCGAATGTACTAAATAGAGACGGTTATAAAAAAATATTCTATACCATTCTATGACAGCAATTGCAGTTGAAGTTTCTAGAAGTAACCCAGTTTCGCTCATTTTGCGCAGGCAGGTTCTATGGTGTAATGGTTAGCACTCTGGACTTTGAATCCAGCGATCCGAGTTCAAATCTCGGTAGAACCTTCTTTTGGAGACAGTATCAGCTTATTCGTCCTCAGAAATAATAGCAATTGGGCATTTGAAACGTTGTCGTCAGTCATTAACAATAACAATACTAGTTAGACGGATACACGTCAAACAGACATGAGAGAAGCCCGCATTGCAATGTGAACAAATCTTGGATACATATTTGCTCCTTATGAAGACTAAAGTTGTAATATGTTGTCTTTATCATAAAGTATGGCAACATTTAACTATGCAACATTTAAGCAGCTGGCAATTCATGATATACAGACTATTATTGGTCATGTAATGTCTGTAGTTATAACGGTTTTCCACTAGGAGTCAGTGTATTACAGTAACAGATTATATGCACAGGGTACAGGGCCTTTTCAGCTTCTTTTTAGACATAGGCCATGTTCACCACACAGGGTGTTACACATTAACAGAACTAAAAAGAGAGAGAGAGAAAGGGAGAGACATTTTATATATATATATATTGTGTGTGTGTGTGTGTGTGTGTGTGTGTGTGTGTTTGTCTACTCTCTAATGACACAAATAGGATGATGCAATATGTTACAGGATTCTCCGTTGTCACAAGCCAGGGATGACTGTAATTCAGAACAAATGTAATACTATGAATGTGTGTGCTGTCAATGTCAACTGTCTACTAGAGCTTGAGTAATAACCATTTGTTGTAGAAACACAACAACAGCTCATATTTTCCAGGTCCAGTCATCACCACACGGAGGTTAGTTGGAAGGAAACAATGTCCTGAGTATGATTTCGTCATACATATTATGTGTTCAAATAAACATTATTGAAGAGTGATCTCATATAATTAAGTGGATGCTAGTTAGACTGTCATCAATCGCACTTCAAGGTAAAGCGCAACATTGAACAAAACCAGTGAACTTGTGGTGTTGCACTTAATGCTACCTCTACTGTCCACGTCCTGTGTCTGTCTTCCCTGCATGGAGATCCATGAGGTGTCCTTGCCGACCCAGGAAGTCCAGCCAGTTTGGTTGGAGCCAGAAAGGATCCAATTATTGGTCTTAGTGAATCAGCATCAGTCAGCATTATCTCACATCCTGAACACGCAGAACGATAACAAAAACACATGAAGAGATCAGGTCAGCCCTGCTGGGGAATGGAAGGGGTCAGATTGGGTGATGAGAAAGAGTGTGTGTGTGTGTGTGTGTGTGCACGCATCTGAGTCTCTTAGACAAGATAAGGTTGTTGTGACTGAAACTAGTACAGTGTATTTTTAACTGAGAGAGTACCATACAGTTTTGTTGCATTTATCTTGTTTTTTCAAGTTGTTTGTTCAAGTTCTTTCCTCTAAAAGTCATCTCTTTCCTCTCTCAAGTGGTGATCATGCAGTGCCTCGTGTGAAGGACAGTGATGCTATTGACAAAGGCAGGTCTGGTCCCTCAATAGTCTTTCCAGCCTCTCCACAACATACGCCAGAATGTCTGCCTTATGATACCATCATGGAAAGCTCTACTTCAGAGCCTTTGATTGCCATTCTCCCTGTCCCTCCATCCATCATCCCCCCTAATGAAAAAAAACAACAATCCCTATATTATGTTACTCTCTTTTCTTCATCCAGTTCATTCTGTACCTTTTATATTCTTCCATAACCCTGCTTTCCCTCCATTTCCCTTTGTCCCCCCCCCCTCCCCCTCTCTCTTTGGCTCTCTCTCAACCTCTCTCTCTCTCTCTCTTTGGCTCTGTCCCCTTCTCTTTCTCTCTCTCTCTCTTTGGCTGTCTCTCCCTCTCTGTGCCTCTCATCCTCTCTCCAACCCGTTCCCCTCTTCCCTGGGGTGTTGGAGTTGAGGAACTGCACTGCCCTTCACTCTCCAGCCATCACACTCACATTTTCACTTTTTTTCGTTAATTTTTCCCCCCTCTCCAAAGATTTCTGGCACAGGAAGGGACCTTGTATTTTCCACAGGTGCCCAGCTGGCGCTGTGGTGCGGTGCAGACCCAGGCCTCCCGGTTCCCCCTGTGGTCCCTCTCTCTCTCACTCTCTTCTAAAGGAACAGCTCCATCCTTATAGAAACAAGAATATAGGCCTCCTCTGGTGGGAGTTAAAGGCAGGCAAACCTACTGTATGGGTAAGAGCTCGAATAAGTCCCTATTTTACATGGCAGACAGTACCAGTCAAAAGTTTGGACACACCTTCACATTCAATGGTTTTCTTTATTTTTTTAAATTATTTTCTACATTGTAGATTAATACTGAAGACATCAAAACTATGAAGGAACACATATGGAATTATGTAGTAAACAAAAAAGTGTTAAACAAACGAGAATATGTTTTATATTTTAGATTCTTCAAAGTAGCCACCTTTTGCTTTGATGACAGCTTTGCACACTCTTGGCAAATTTGTGTCCCAACTTTTGACTGGCATTGTATGTTCTAGATAACACATTTCTATCTGAACGTTACAATAACATTGCATTTTCTTGAACATGCTCCACTCCTGTTTGTTGAGCTGTGGGGAGGTGTTTTTGTGCAGGGTAATTTATCACCACAAACTCATATAATGCAACACAACCCATGGGGAGTGACTGTGTCAAGAAAAGTGATTTAGTAACTAGTCCAACAACCCTTGGGGAGTGTCTGTCTTTAGATAAGTGATGTAGAAACTAGTCAACTGTTTTTGTTTCACACAAGTCGTTAAGGTAACATAAAAGAAAACATCAATATTTTGGGAGAATGATGACTTTATGGAATAGCTGAGTAAATGCTGAGTTAGTGGATTTGAATGGTGGCATTCAATAACTGCTTAACTTGTTGACCTTCAAATCCAACCATGCATGACTACATATCTCATCTCTGCCGCAAAAGATAACACGTAACTAAAGCCAATATACATATGGTAGCTTAAAGATAACACAGCGACATTATAAAACCTACTCTGTGAATTACTCTCCTTCACCCATCTGGCAGAGGCACATATCATCCCTGGTTGATGTGATGGGTGAGCCATGAATCATTCCCATAGTGCACAACATATTCTTCACATGTTAGTGTAGTGTACTCATATGTACAGTACCAGTCAGAAGTTTGGACACGCCTTGCCAAGAGTGTGCAAAGCTGTCATCAAAGCAAAAGGTGGCTACTTTGAAGAATCTAAAAATATAAAACATATTCTGGTTTGTTTAACACTTTTTTGTTTACTACATAATTCCATATGTGTTCCTTCATAGTTTTGATGTCTTCAATATTAATCTACAATGTAGAAAATAATAAGAATAAAGAAAACCATTGAATGAGAAGGTGTATATAAACCTAGACAGGCACAGAGAGCTCTACCTTTGCGGCTCATTATGGTTTGGAACTCATCAAATGGATGGAAGGTAGATTCACCAATAGCAACAATATTCACCCCAGCGCAACACGTGTGTCGTTGTCAGTGAAATTACGTCATCCCGCACTGAAACAGGACCCTGTGCTGCCTGTCACATGTGCACCATCACCCCCACCCCTGCCCCCACCCCCCTCCCCCTCCCCCCGCCCCATACCCTGCTGAATGCTTGTTTACCGCCATGTGTCTGAGACAGACGATCATTCCCTGTGACCCAGCAAGTCTTCCCCAGCGTTATAGATTTACGGGTGAGGGCACAGTGTATCCCGCTGTGAAATAATAGCACACGGAGCCACGGTAACAGCAACAGTAACACAGTGGGTGTGTATAAATATATAAATATATAAATATATAAATCCGTCGACAGCGCTGGTGGTGGTGGTGGTGGTGGGGATGGCTGGGAGCCAGACGTCAATGCTCTCCCCGGGCTGAAAGAAGTGCAGCATTGTCCAGTCAGGCCGCAGCCCCAACCCCAGCACCGAGCTCCAGGGCCTGGAGCACAGCGCCTGTCCAAGGGGCGACCTGGACCCAGACTGCAGATCCCCCTCAGAGAGTGTTTACCACCTCCTCCCCAGCCTGAAGACTCCTGCTATGTTTACCTCTCCTCTCCTCTGCTCTTCTTTTTTTCCATGACTGTTACTGCAAGGGGAAGAAGAAAAGTCAGCACACACTCTCTCTCTCTCTCTCTCCCTCTCTGCACGCTGTTGAGGGGCTGTAGGCAACAGGAATGGGTGGTTTCTAAAGGTAGTTTGCAGAAGAAATGGATGGTTCTGTAATGCTTAGAAAATGCAATAACTGAATATAAGAATGTCTCTCAGGAGAACCAATTCACCGGTTCATTTGCACCAGAGACACCAGGATATATGGGAGAGAGTTGTTACAGCAGGGAATGGGAAGTTGGAACCACTCTACACAAGGGCTATTTTGAAAGATGACACTCCCTCACAATAAACAGGCATAAATATCTGCTTTGGTAGGGACCTCCCATTGAGTTCCTGAAATTTGGACGCATCAAACTGTTATACAGTCAGACCCAACATAACATGGAAATAGGCTACGGGAACGTGGTCAAGCTTGCCATGGTTGTCTGAGATTCACTGAAGCTCTCCGAAATAGACGCAGTGAAATTGGCCAAGTAAGTCAACATGCCTGACGACAAGGCGTGTGGGCTTTTCACGGTTATGACAGGCTACTCTATCTTTAATTCTCAGAGTGACGCATGCAAATGGCATGATGGACTAGAACCGGGTCCAACAGCTAAGAGTCCTGTGCCGTTGATAACAGACAGCAGGATAAATAATAAACAATTCTATTCCTAGAATTAGAATATCATCATCGGTGGTCAATGAACACAAGCATAACAGAGGATGGATGCTATGGGGACAGGGCCAGAGTTGAATGGTGTTTAACTACTTTGTTGTAAACAGTCGAGCCAGCAGAGAGACAGAGGGTTGTCTTTATAGAAAGAGAAAAACAACATTTACTCTAGCAGTGGTTGCTCATTTTCTGGAGGCATTTTAAGTGGTAGAACCAGAGCCAAGCTAAAAATGGCTTCACGGCTCTAACATGAGAAAAGAAAACATTTAATCATGATGACCACTTTAAATCTACCCAACAGTGTATATCTGTATACACACCACACGTCACAACCTAAATTCACTTCATCATGATTTAGGCCGCTGATTAGCTATTTTAGGCTACTAACCCATTTCTCTTTTTAGAATTCTTAATCATCTTTCCAGCGCCATAGTGATGTGACAGTATAATTGTACTGTGATCTTTGAGAAGTGAGTAAAGAAAGTCTTGAATCAAAAAGTAGTAGGAGCACTCCGGCTGCTATCTCTGATACGTGTGGTCTGGGCACTGAACCTAACAGTCTTAGCAAGATACCCTTTGACCTGTGTCGTTTGATCAATACTCTCCCCTGTTTCACGCTGATAGCAGCGAGTAGCGATTGCAGCGTGCGGCGGAGCGCAACGCTCCGTGACTTTCTCAAAAGCAAGTTTCCTTTTAAGCGCTGGAGCCATGCGTGGACATAAACAGACATCCAGCTCAGCGGAAAGCCGCAAAATAACAACGTACGGCGAGGCGAGGAGAGAGACAATATGAGGCTGTACACTAACATGCTTCAGTGTTTGCCCAGGCATTCCAGCTCAGAACCACACGGCCGTCACTGTGGGACTTTAACCAGAGTGGGTCGTATGTAGCCTCACTGCAGCGGTGCCTGCCACAGCCCCAAAACACTGCAGACGGAGCCCATTCTATTTCCTATTGCTTTACTGCTTCCACTGCTGAGGTTTCTTTAACCGCTCATTTCAGGAGCCACTTTTCACCATGCAGGCCCAGAGGCATTCACAGAATCCCAAACTCGATCTGCCGGCCCATTCATGACTCTGGAGCTCAAAGGAATGACGTTGTATTGGGAGATTGTGATGACCCTATTTGGATTTATACTAAGATTTCTGGTTTGGAATGTGTACTGGAAGCATATTCATGTTGTGATGGTTTTGTAAAAAGGCGGCATATCAGGACGACAATGTCGTCCTTGCTTCCTCCACGCTGATGACAGGAAGTCTGAAGGCTGAACACAGAGCATCCCCTGAAAGTTAGATGCCCTTCACATTTAAAGGCCTCACAGCCGGCAGAACTGACCAGGTTTATGAGACTGGAGAACGGACGAGACGGTATTCCTACGGGGAACATGAACTTAAAAGGCTTGGAAAAGGGGTTGCCATAGTAACCGGTTCTCAGGATCCTCACAACGTGACAACAGAGATGTTTACCGGGGATCAAGCACCACGTAGCCTCGGTGGATGCTACAGTGATTCTTGAGAAACAGCACTAGCACCTATTTCCACGCTGCACCCAGTTGGAACTGAATAATCATTTGTATGCACATCACTGAGTCGTTTCGACATAAGACACAGTGTTTTTCAAAAACAGGTCAGTGACTAATATTGTTTTAAATAAAGGCTGACATTAGTTTTCAATTCAGCTGCCAATAAGACTCACACAAATATCCCTTGGGTCCAATGTTTATTTCGATATAAATATGTGTGTTTATTTTGGTTGAGAGGTCCCGTCCCACGGACGTTCTCTGAAAAGGGGGCAGAATCTCTTGCTCAACCTCTCCCAGTCCCTGGCACTTGTTTTTAATTAGCCTTGTTGAAAAGCCAGGGATAAGTCAAGGGCTTTTTGTAGTGAACTTGTAAAGCAGGACAGAGCTGGGGCTATGAATCAGCCAAGTTAGAACTGAGTAAATCATAGATCTGGCTGCTACCACCGCCATAATCCCACCATGCACTGCACTTCAACGCCAACTTTGGCCTCTCAGAGGTACCAGGCGGCACACATCATATTGATCATTGCAACATCGTGTTCTATGGCTGTGCCTTGACAGGAAGATGAATGTGAGCTAAAGTGCGGTCTCGCTGGGTTACGGGATTAGTTGGAGTGCTAGCTGAATGACTGTAATGTCGAAATGCCAAGTACCTCCAATGGGTTTATTGTAAGTTCATTGCATTCAAGACCATTGCAACATCCCATCACGAAAACAGAGAGAGAGAGAGAGAGAGAGAGAGCAAAAAGGGGGCTGACACAATGACACAATCTAAAATTACTTTTTTGGAATCCATATTTATCTCACAAATGTACACAGGATAACCTGCATACAATACAATACAATACAATACAAGTGAAAATACCCAGAGCCACAGTGTATGGCCAAACCACACAAACATGGAAGAGGACACAGAGGAATCCTGCATGGACATTCTCAACTCAGGAATAGGAAACCAGAGGGGACAGTGAGGTAAACCAATGAGTCCGCAAACAGCTTTTCCGAGCAAAATGTTGGTTTCCACTTCTTTCAACGGGAACAATGGGTGAGTCACAGACACTGTTGTTTTCAGTCACGTAAACATAAACCCGATAGGAAATCTTAGTGGATAGGAAGGGAGGATGTTGGGCACCTCTCTATTCAACCACAACACCTATGAAAGCAGACACCAGTGCTTCATTGTCATTGGATACATTGGATAAATAGGACTTGCTATCTAGAATCTAGATGTGCTATTTATGAAATAAACCCAAAGTTCAATTCCTCTGTTTTGATTTCAACACCCGTCTTCAGGAAGACCCGCTAGGGACTTGGATCATCGTCAGGGCAACAGCTTGTGATAAAGACAGCAGGATCACGTCTGAACTGGAAGGTATGGGGATGTTCTTTCTCTTTATTTACAACAGATTAACACCAATGGGAGTTTGATGTCCTGTGCTTCGCATAATGCTCCACAAAACACTAACAACAACAACAACAACAGGCTGTTGAGGAGGCTGGTGGAGGTGGACATCTGTAGACGGGCTCATTGTAATGAATGGAATGAGGAATGGTATCAAACACACACGGTTGATGCCATTCCTCATATGATTCCATGCATTACAATGAGCGTGTTCTCTGATTTCTACCTCCACCAGCCTCCCCTGTGCTACAATCACCAGATTCACATCTCCACCACCTTACCATGACCTCGTCCTCTGGCACTAACATCGCCTAAGTGATGGGCTTGATTCCGGCTGGGACCGTATATTACGAAAAATGTATGCACTCACTGCAATGTAGGTTGCTTTGGATAAAAGCGTCAGCTAAATGCTAAGTGGCTAAATGCCTTTACGATTACAACCGCCAACGGCCCCTGGTGTGAGCATTGATTACTTTGTCTTATGATGACTGTTGGATTGATGATTCACTTACTTAAACAAATGTATTTGTTGTAAGTCGCTTTGGATAAAGGCGTCTGCTAAATGCCATAAATGTAAATGTAAATGGCATATATATTATTATTACCTGAAAAGGATACTGTTGAAGAATGCCTAGGTTTCCTTCTACACAACAGTCCAGCAGTTTGTTTTGCACGAAAGGGTAAAACCACCATCTTCTAATAATCTTATGATCCAGTCAGCTCATGACAATGCAGACCCTTTAAGATGAAAGGAAATCATGAATAAACATCCATTGAAACATCAGCATGTATATTTGGTCTTTATTTAGAGTCTTTTTGTGTATACGCTACATACATAAACAGCTATGCATAGATCAATGTACAATGAACAGAAAAGGGAATATATTTGACACACACACACACACACACACACACACACACACACACACACAGAATGGCCAACCAGGACCTATTCTAAAGTCACTAATACACCACGGGAATAGCTTAATTACACACAGAGCACACCACCTAGAACAAGTCCAGCTGAGAGCCTTGTTTATGATGGAAATGCTGGAGGTGAATCAAAGAACAACATTCTCACACCATTGTTGCTCTCTCTTGCTAAATTTGGGCTGAGGGGGGATTCAGTAATACACAGGTGAGACTTACAACAACAACAACAACAACAACAACAACAACAACAACAACCCTTCACTGAATCTGCTCCAGGCCAGGTGTTTCTCATTTTAAGGAATTTCAAAGCAAAGTCTTTAAAAGTGTTGAGGTCCGGAGGGACCGTGTCTCTGCAGGAGGCCTCTCCCCCGGCCCCGCCATTTCCACAGTCACAGGTCAGCCCTCTGAGAGCCTCTCAATCACTTCCAGGTGAGCCGGGGCCTGAGCCGCCCGACCTGTCGTCAACCCTCTGGAGTCACGGAGGGCTCTGCATGATACGGTCACCGTACAGGACTCCTTACTCACAAATCACCTCCGTCAGTCCACACAGCAACAGAAATAAAAGGATCTTTGAACTTGGGATAGAAGAGTATTACCAGCTTGCAACAAGCGGCGTGCATGTGAAGCTATAGCATTACAACACTTTAAAACCAATACCAAAAAGGCATCTGGTTTGTGTCGGGAACTTAAATCGGATCCAATTGTGGCACTCAAAACAGGCCATGAAGGCACTCGTTGGATATGTGCCACAGAACGCTGTGTACATGTATGTGAGATAATAAATTGAACCTACTTACATGCCTATAGACACACTCCTCCTTCTGTATGAAAAATGTCACATGATATAAGCAGATATAGATACAGTATTTGTGGCTCATAGTGGCTAGCAGGGGTGATTGTGATGTCACAACACCTGAACAGCGCATGAGGGAATAAAATTCTCCATATGAAAAATAAATTAAAAGCCATTCTTCAAATAGCCTTCACAAAAACAACCCTTTTCAACTATTGTCTAAGGAGCATTGTAAATAAAAAAAGATTAAAAAAACAGAAAGAAAAAAAAAAAAAAAAAAAAAGAAATTTTAGAGATTGAGGCCAAATTTCTGCATGGCAAAATGCAGAATTTCCAAATGTTTATATGGCAAAATGTGCAGTGATTGTTTGTGATCTAGTGGTATATCACTCTTAAACATCCAACGTAGACTTACACCATCGACATCAACACCAGTACTGTAACTCTCTGCAGTCCATTTCACACCGATGAAACATTCGTCAATCACAATCCCCCACTGAAGTTCAAATAACTTACGTCATACGACTAAGGTGCACTAAAATGGGACTAATCTAGAACATTCCTCCTCTAAGAATGGTTTTCCTTCTTGCCTCTTGCCCCTCTCTCTCTCTCTCTCTTTTTCCCTCCTTCATTTGTCTGTCTCTGTCAGAATTTGTCATCCATTGAATTAAAAAACATGTGAAAAAACTATGGTAAAAAACGTGAACACAACGACAACCATAAAAAAACACCTCTCTCACTAAAAAGGGAGAGGGAGTCATGTCTTTTTAAGGGGGGCTGGCGCCCCCCCAGGCTCTAGAGTATTCTGGGGGTGCGTTCAGCCCCCTCAGTCAGCCCAGTGGTTTGTGAGAGGTGTTGTGTGAGTGGTTGACAGACACAGGGCTGGGGGCCTGGGGGCCTGGGGGCCTGCAGGCTGATCGAGGCCCCAGGCTCCCCCCTCCCCTCCCCTCTCCTCTCTCTCTCACACAGGCCCAGCCCTGTAGCTGTAATGGTTGTTGTGCTCTGCGTCTGCGATCTGCAGGCTGGGTTTGCGCTCCAGCTCCTCGCTCTCCGCCGTCTCGGGACTGGAGCAGCGGGGAGGACGCTGCTTGAAGAAGTCGGACACGTAGCGCACCTGCAGAGGGGGGAGAGAGAGGGGGGAGAGGAGGGAGAGAGGGAAGCAATGGTGGTCAGTAAGAGCATGTGGTTCCTAGTGATTGGGGGGGGCGGGGGGGGGGGGAGGCCAAGGGTTGAGTTGGAAAGTGTGACTGCACATGTCTGGTGGAGGGTACAGGCACCATGCAGCTGCAGCACATCTGAGAGGAACACACAGAAAGCTTCGCAACCGCTCCCGCTCTCCAACCGGGCCCGAGGACTCGTAAAACACGGTGCCCGGGAGGGTCTCTACTACTTGCACGCAGCAGTCTGGACGCACAAAAGTCTCGGCTTTTCACTTTCTGCAATGTGCGTCAACCAGAGTCTCTGCCGCTTCCAAAAGGCGTTGCTGTATGAGGTTCAATCAAAACAAGGAAGTTGGACTGTAAAAGGCATGTAAAAGGCAGCAGCCAGGCGGCCAGGCGGGCGGGCGGGCGGACTCACATTGAGGATGGCGATGAGGGCGCCCTGGAGAAGCCCCACCAGAACGTCACTCCAGTGGTGCTTGTAATCAGACACGCGGGTGTAACCCACGTAAACCGCGAAGGCCACCAGGAAGAACTGGATGGTGGGTCTGAGAAGTCTGGCCCACTTCGCCACCAACCTCGCCTGGACGTACAACTGGAGAGAGGGAGGGAGGGAGGGAGAGAGGGAGAGAGGGTGAGGGAGAGACAGAGAGAGATAGGGTGGGAGAGGGAGAGAGAGAGAGAGAGAGAGACAGAGAGATTAATCACATAAGTATTGCTTTCAATTGTAGACAATTTGACATTACTGTTAATTGACGTCTCAGTGATTTTGGCCTCTCTAAAGGGATCATCTTGCTGAATAAAGCCATGTAATTCCGACATGGTAATGTTAGCTTGTGTAACTGGCGCCGGTTTGCAGTTTAATGTCAGTCTTAGATATGCAAAGGTCTGTGAGACCAAGGTCTGTGTTTGTTTTGCAAATATACAGTGTTCATTATAAAAGTGCCTTAAATTAAGATATAGTACCAAGCAAGAACTGAAACAGGGAATGCTTAGAATCACATAAACAGTAAAAAGGTGTTGAATGCTGGTCTAATTTATGCCTACCATGGACTGAAACCTCTTTTCACAGGCAGAGAGCAGCTGCCAGAAAATGTGAAACTGGCACACGCACTTCCTCACTGCTACTGGGCTCCTGTTAGAGTAGGTGTGGAAGTTGGCATCCCCACGCCCCCCCTCCCCTGCCATCCCCGTGCCCCCCCCTACCATCCCTGCGCCACCCCCACCATCCCCGCACCCCCCCCTACCATCCCCGCGCCCCCGCACCCCCCCCCCACCATCCCCGCACCCCCCCCCCCCTACCATCCCCGCGCCCCCCGCCGCCATCCCCGTGCCCCCCTACCATCCCCGCGCCCCCCCCACCATCCTGCACCCCCCCTACCATCCCCGCGCCCCCCCACCATCCTGCACCCCCCCTACCATCCGTCCCTCTATCACACATGCACTCAATCTTAGAATCCAATACTGTAGGACACTTATATAGCAATGGGAATATCAAAGGGCTGATGGGATTACCAAACAACGCAGAGGAGAAGAACTGGAGACTAATTGATTGGTTTGGCCTTGCATAGTGGGCCGTCTAGTCGGCGCCTGGCCCTTTAACGCGCACACGCACACGCACACACACACACACACACACACACACACACACACACACACACACACACACACACACACACACACACACACACACACGGCCCAGGGCCCTGAACTGGATAACCAGAGAGAACAGAACAGAACACAGGCCTTGTCCTCGTATGTGGGGAACAACAGCCCGGCCCAACACCACATTAGTCTCCTGGTCCAAATTCTTCAGCTGAACTTTTGCCTTGCCCATATATGTCCATAACCCTTCTCTATGAAGCCTATTCTACCTCTCCGTGACATCCCTGATTAGAACTGATTCAAAGGGCAAAGCATTACATCAGATGATTCCATCTGAGACTTTATAAGGCTGATTCACATAAGGCCACGATTAGGGGTTAGAATAATTCCTGAGAAGTGTTTACTCACTGCTAGGAACAGCATACAGTACATCCCAAAGGAGGAGTGACCCGAGTAGAAGGACAACCTGGAAATCAGAGAGAACATTGATATTGCAAATGTACTGTACGTCTAAACATTTCATCAACACACCTTTTGAGCTCCCGTGACTTGTGTTAAACCCAATCAATCCAGTCAGTGGGTCAGTTTAATACCTGGACTCAGTGACGTCTCTGGGATTGCCAGTACAGTTGATCTGCAAGGGCATGTTGCCCTTGCAGTCCCTGGGGGCGCAGACGGCCATGAAGTTGGGCCGCGGGCGTCCGATGGTGTACTTGGCCAGGTCCGTCAGTGATTGGCTGACTGCCGCTCCGAACAGGAAGGTGCCCAGCACCTTGTAGAGTGCTGCCACGTACTGGTTGAACTCTGAGTTGGAGTGGATGCGTTTACTGTAGACTAGGTACGCCTCCCCGGAAGAAATCTGACGGAAGAGAGAGAGAGAGAGAGAGAGAGAGAGAGGGAAAGAGAGGGAGAGAGAGGGAGGGAGAGGGAGAGGGAAGATAAAGTCAGTCTGAGGGTGGGGTAATCTGATCCTAGATCCACCTGGAGCCATGACAAGGAAGACAGGCGTAGTTTATTTTATACGTTTATTTGTCATGTCATTGCACCAGACTTAGCTACAGTAGACAGCTAATTTTCATCTGTAGTCCCTCTGTTCTTTCATTTACATTTTTGACATTCAGCAGACGCCTTTATCCAAAGCGACTTACAACAAGTACATTTGTCTAAGTAAGTGAATCATCTATACATCAGTCATCATAAGAAAACGTAATCTATGCTAGGATCAGGGGCCATTGGCAGTCACAATTGCTAGAAGGAAGGAAGAAGGATGCTAGAAGGAAGGATTTCTTTTTTCCCCCGCTAGGGTCAGAGAAGGCATTTGGCTCTGCTAACTTCACCCGGAAATGAGACTAGAGTGGGTCAGATGTGTTTGCTCTGGTGTCATGGTGGCAGGTTGGACTCACTATGATGACGGTGCAGGAGATGGTGACGGCGGCCAGCAGGCCGTGGGTGATGGTGTCAGGTTTGAGAGGGTATTTGATGCTCTCGTCGTCACAGAAGACCCCGCGCTCGTAGGGCCGGTACACGATGGTCATGATGAGGAAAGGCAGCGCCGCTACAGGAAGGAGAGACGATGAGAAACAGAAAACAGGTTAGATTCACATAACGTCAATTATCACAACTTAACCATAACCTGGGTACTTAACCATACTTAACCATACAGTACTTAACCATAACCTGGGTACTTAACCATACTTAACCATACAGTACTTAACCATAACCTGGTTACTTAACCATACAGTACTTAACCATAACCTGGGTACTTAACCATACTTAACCATACAGTACTTAACCATAACCTGGGTACTTAACCATACAGTACTTAACCATAACCTAACCCATTCTGGGAACTAGACTACTTTGACCATAATAAAGACGATAAAGTTGGCTACTCTGGGTGTGTGTGTGTGTGTGTGTGTGTGTGTGTGTGTGGAGGAGGAGGTAGACAATCATGTTGATCCAAGCGAGTGTAGTTACAAGAGCGTTCTATCTTTGAAATAACACATTCTTTCCATCTCCAGAAAACTAGACAGACATTACGTTGTTTTTTAATCAGCGAGGTGAACTATTTCTTCAAGGTTTGTAAGGGGAGTATTTTTCCTGCCGAGCAATCTGTGGAACACTGATATCTTGAAACAACCCAAAATGCCTACGCTAGTACACCACACACACACACACACACACACACACACACCACACACAACACACACACACACACACACACACACACACACACACACACGCACACACACACACACACGCACACACGCACGCCATACCTCTTTAGAAAGCTGAGTGATGTGGTTGTGTGCACAAATAAGCCCAAATATAGCCTCAAGGCTACAGGGCAAATGGAAACAGTCCTTGAGACGGAAACATTGTGAATCCACAGACACACTCGACCTGTCTGACGTGTGATACGAAGCCACAAACTCACAATGAGGAAGACATTAAGTGTTTATTATTTCCTTTCCTGTTGATGAGAATGTAATGAAGTACGCTCACTGCTCTATGCCACATCCGTATCGGCAAATTAAACAGATACTACAAGGGAAAATACCTAATTTGCACAAGTGCTTAGAGTGTGGAGTTTTTCTGTAAGAGCCTGGAGCTTTCTTTTGTGTAAAACCAGGAGCGCAGCTGTGGAGATGAGGCCTAGGGCGTTTGCGTGAACAAAACTCCCCACCCTGAAACCCACTACCCAGCTATCACAGCAAGGCAGACAGACAGAGAGACAGCCTTGGGGTGCCAGGAGGCAGACAGGCCGCATACTAAATGAAAGAAAAACAGTAGTGAAAAAATATTACATACACGTAAAAGTGCAGTTTCAAGTTTTACATTTCTGTTAAAGGGCCCCCTCCCCAGTCCCCTTCTCAAACACGTCTGTTTATGACATAATTCCAGGCCACGTTCCAGGCAGACTGACAGATAGTGGGCCAGGAGCATATATACTAAGACCTAATGAAAATATACTGGATATGTTCTGAAGTCAGCAAAGGTGAGGCTCTACTCAAGGTTTCTCTGCTTTCAGAAGCCACGTGTCACACACATCACGAGCACATGACTCTAGTCCTTTCAGAGGCCACAGGGAATGTTTTCAGAAAACTAGTACTGAGTATTCCTAGTAAACATCATGAGCAACATAAGAACACGTAAGAAGTTTATTTAACAGGATAAGGTATGAGAGAAGAATGTATATGTAGATATGAGATGACACTCTGAAATCAAAAATACAGAAATTTGATTCCAACTGCTGCTTACATGACACAGTATGCCGTCTGGCTGACGTGACTCCTCCGTGATATGAGATTAATCATTACATTGTGAATTCGCTGTGTGCCTGCAATGCCCACCCAACTTAGACACCCGATCCAACTAACAATGCCTTCCATTGCTTCAGTGCGGGACACCAAGGACAGGAGAGAACAGGACCTTTGTGTTGGAGGATCAGATAATGAACAATAGTCTTCAGAGGGTAAAGAAGTGTCATTGTACTGTCTGTATTGCACACAGTCACCTTCCTGCTAGGTTTCTGACAAGACAAAGCACACAAATCAGGAAAACATTGGGGGGGAAAAAACAACTAACCCATACACAACCTACCACAACCTACCAAGCCACATTCATACACAACCTACATATAGTAAAGGTTAAGATGCAAAGGTCAGTTGCTTTGCCAGTTACCACAAACTGAATGCAATGTAATGGATGTAAACCAAGCAATCACTATTAAGTGTGTAACACGTCAGAGGAAATCAGCACCAAACAGGTGCAAACGCTTTGACTGACCAATATAGAACTGTCGACTTCATTTCCCAAACAGCACCAACCATCCTTCCTCCCCTCTCAGCTCTGTCTGTCAGCAGCAGCAACAGCAGCAGCAGCAGCAGCAACAGCTGTGGTCCACCTGCCCCCCTCAGCCACCCACCCACCCACCCACCCACCCACTTCACTACCACCACCACCACCCACCAGCAGAAGCCTGTTGTGACAGTGTTTACACAGTGGCAGCTGTTATCAGGGCGACAAGACCCACGAGAGCCACAAAATAAAGGCTCAGTCCCCCCCAGGCCCGGCAGGCCCTCAGTCCCCCCCAGGCCCCCCAGGCCCGGCAGGCCCTCAGTCCCCCCCAGGCCCCCCAGGCCCTCAGTCCCCCCCAGGCCCGGCTGGCCCTCAGTCCCCCCCAGGCCCGGCAAGCCCTCAGTCCCCCCCAGGCCCGGCAGGCCCTCAGGACCATCCTGCAGAGCGACAGCCACAAGACAAAGTGGAGATCTCCAACATCCTGTCTAAGGGGACTCAGGAACGGTAGGGAAAGAGTGTGATGTGGCTTCTGGATGGAGATTGATGCCCTGCTGCCTCCCGCCTCCAGCTGGCAGGGACGCAGCGGGACAGAATCACAGGAGAATGTCAAGGAACAAACGTCTCCCACTTCCTTTTCCTACTCCACATGGACACATGGCTGGCACTGAATCTTAGAAAAGACTGGATGAAGAAAAAGAGGATTATGTTCCTTTGTTATTGTGACCACGTCTCCCTACCTTTTCCAGATCCAGTGTCAACGATTATGTGTTTGGTTTCTGGGGGAATATTCGGCCATTGTTTTGTTCAAAAACAAACAAAGCCGAGTGTAAAATAATCAGGACAGTCGTATAAAACTCCTGGAAGGACGTTAACACTCAACACTCGTCAACACTTCTGTGTTCATGCAAGTCTCTCATCCATTTCTGAGACCCTTTTCCCCCCCCTGACCTTTCTAGACTTGATATTTCAAACTGGAAGCATTAACACAACCTGTCATACACTCTGTAACATATTCTGAAAAGGAAAATAGTTACTGGGAATATACATGGCTTTTTCATTTCTAGTAAAAACAAACATGTACTTGAGGGCTACTGTGTGGACTACCTTTATTACTGTTGGGAGGGTTGGGGGGGGGGGTGGACTACCTTTATTACTGTTGGGAGGGTTGGGGGGGGGGGGGGTGACAGAATAACATAGAACCTGTCTACACGGCATAGATTACCCCCATTAAATACATACTCTTATTGGGCTGGCTTATTTAGCAATTGAGGGAAAAAAGAATGGAAAATACTGGCTAAATCGTACGCTTTCATCACCAGTATCCGGATTGGGTCGCACATATAAGCACACGCAAAATACATACAGCAAGTATTGTATGTCTGAGAGTCGGTCTGGACACAATCTAGGAAATGTTTATTGACCTAATACAGGAAGTGGATTATAAATGGATTATGGAAGCGGATTCTAAATGAGCACTTAGTGTTTGAATATGTAGAAGAAACACACTGGAGTAATTGCAAGGCCCTTTTATAAAGCTTTTAACACCATCTGTCAGAGGGGTCAGCAAAGAACATTAGTAACGGCGAAGTGGGGAGACAAATTATGTGCAAATGTTCAAAGAAAAGCTCTGGTTAATAAAAAATACTGCTTACTAAAAGCTTACAAGATCTGTATATCCAATTAAACAAACCATGGATGGAGTATAACACATTAAGATCAATAAAAAGCACATTTTAGTTACGCATGGGTATGTCAAGATGGCATCCAGCTGTTTGTGTGGGGAAGAGGTTACCATGGTTTCTTCATTCTATTGGAATAGCTAAAATGCCGTGCCCTGAGTGCTTTGATTCGCCACGCCAACCGTAGATGGGCTGGAGCTAGACAGCTCACCTGGCCTTAAATCACCCTCTCCTGGCTTGTAAACGTGTGCACTTTTTTAATGTCTGTATTCATAAGACAGCATTGATTCAGGAGACACTTCACTTTAACACGTCAGCCAAAAATCTAAAAGTTTATATGAAAATATTGGTTCTCAGGTGAAGTTGCCAAAGAAATTTGGACCTAGTGTCCTGGGT
This sequence comes from Argentina silus, assembly GCF_951799395.1. Lineage (NCBI taxonomy): Eukaryota > Metazoa > Chordata > Actinopteri > Argentiniformes > Argentinidae > Argentina > Argentina silus. The sequence continues at coordinate 3,924,601 of NC_139660.1, read as the reverse complement.
GGAGCTAAACGTGCTGAGGTGAGGTGGTGTGTGTGTGTGTGTGTGTGTGTGTGTGTGTGTGTGTGTGTGTGTGACCACAACACACTGCAGAGAATCTGAGAGACTAACCAGCCACTTTCTCAGAAACATGCACACAGACAGACACAAACAAACACATAGGCCTTCACACACAGGCACAAATAGACACTCAGACAGACAAAATAGGTCTCCAGGATACCACAAGAAACTCCCACAGCTCAAATTGACAGTGTTCCAGAACTGCATCTTTACAGGAGGCAAGGGAGGGGGAGCCATGTCTTTTAAATTGACAGTGTTCCAGAACTGCATCTTTACGGGAGGCAAGGGAGGGGGAGCCATGTCTTTTAACGGGCCGAGTAAAAGTCCTCAAAGCCAAGCAGGAGGTAGAATAATACAGGAAAGCAGGGTGGAGAGGTTCAAAGAGGTAGTGGCTGTATAAGGACCATGGCTACAGACACCTGACTCTGTGGTGGAGGGAAATTAGGCCCGCCTGGAATGCTGCCAGGAAGCCAATCTACACTCCCCGTTGAAGAGGTAATGAGCCCTTTTGAAACCACAGGAAGCAGAGCTCACATTTCCTGTCGAAGATGAAGGACCCCCATTGGACAGCTTTGACCACATTTGAGAGAGCCTAACCCCCCGCCCGCCCACCAACCCCCCTTCTTTCGCCAACAGTACGTGCACATTCACTCGTATCATCTATCACAGAACCTTGGCTGTCTGCTTCTCCTAAACGGGGGTTCTTATCAGGCCGCGGTGATACGGGGGAGAATAACAGTGAATCGTTTGAGGATGAGAAGAGTTTCAGATGCAAATGCACTGTGACGTGCCGAGGAACCACGGTTCAAAAGACTAAGCTGTGCAGCACCTGCTCAAATTCTTTTGATTGGACATCTGCGTTAAACCCATTTCATACGCAGGCTTGACCTACCTGTCTACTCGGAGCGGAGCTCGGGAGGTTTACTTTATGCACCGTTCGCCTCATTCAGTCAACGCTCCGCTCATTCCCACCCTCCATTGTCCTCCCACTCTCTTGTTCAAAATCTCTCTCTCTCTCTCTCTCTCTCTCTCTCTCTCTCTCTCTCTCTCCTCTCTCATCTCTCTCTCTCTCTCTCTCTCTCTCCTCTCTCTCTCTCCTCTCTCTCTCTCTCTCTCTCTCTCTCTCTCTCTCTCTCTCTCTCTCTCTCTCTCTCTCTCTCTCCTCTCTCTCTCTCTCTCTCTCTCTCTCTCTCTCTCTCTCTCTCTCCTTAAATCCCAGTGTCCTCCCATACTCTCACGCTCTGTAAATACAGAGGTCTGAATGGAGCCCTGCTTTATTTAGCCGGCAGATGTGCAATTACACGGGTTCATTTGGGGCCACAATCGCACTCCACTCTTGAGAGGAGAGCCACAACCAGTCACATACTCTCTCTCTGTCTCTCTCTCTCTCTCTCTCTGTCTCTCTCTCTGTCCTCTCCCTCGATGTGCACTGGAGGCGTCAGAGCCTGGACTCAAACCTGGGTAATTGTAGCCTGCTCCAGTAATCTGTACTTCTCAGGGAACTCTTCCATTAAACTGTACTCTCATCATCATGAATCATAGGGATCTGGAATGGCCATCATGTAGGTTTCTCCCTACCTCCATTTGAGTGGCACCTTGCAAAGCTTTGAATATGGAAAAGAATTACAAAAAACATACAGCCTGGGATTTTGTTTTGCATGATTCTAGCAGATTGTTGTCGATCTGGTGTGGTGGGACATTCCCTGGTAGGCTGAGATGTTCCCTAGCATGATGGGATGTTCCCTAGCATAATGGGATATTCCCATGCCTCTCTGATGACCTGACTGGTCCACAAAGTGGAGAGAAGGTCACAGCTGGATCATGTGCTAGAATGCTCCCATCTTCACTGGGATGGGATGTCCCATCTCTCTCCACTCTCAGGGTCATACAGTCAAGTGCCTCTGCCTTCTCAAGTCTTGACCAATCTCAATCTGTCCGTCCCCATTTCCCTCTCTCCATTTCTTCTCCATCTCCCTCTTTCTATGCCTCTCTTTTTCCCCCGACCCCTCTCACCCTCTATCCAAATATCTGTGTGTGTGTGTGTGTGTGTGTGTGTGAGAGAGGGAGTGTAGACCAGGGCCCTTCTCTCTCAAGCCCAACCCCAGTCTGCTGTGCTCCCTCCTCCGGCAGGCCGGACTGACTGACTAATGTGGAAGGTATGTGCTGAGCGAACAAACTCTGCATTTGGGTCTGGAATTCTAATTCACACGAGAAACGCCCAACTTCCCCAGTCACACCAGATTCAGCCAGCTACCCATTATTGCTCCTTAATCCCCCTGTTTCGCTCACTTCATCATTCATGCATTCTGAGCACCAAGCAGTGCAGAAGGTGGGCTGATAAATCTTGGTCTGGGGAAAGTCAGGTATTCAGATCAAATGAATGGTCAAAACCACCATGTTTTGATTACACACGAGAGAGCTAGCAGCAGATGTTGCTGTGGTAGAACGGTGCTGTATTATATTTTCATAGCTTTCATATCATCCAGCCATAGGGTTCTGACTCGTGAAATCTACGTTGCTGTATTTCATAGAGCCAACCGTCACAACGCATGTTGTTGGTCCGTCTCATCTAATCTGTTTATTGGAGATGGCATCAGTTTCCATGACACACCATTGTCATGGGAATAACAGTCCCGGCGGTGTCGTTAGGACATTTCTCTGTGAGTGGGAACAGTTTGAGAACGTATGACAATGCCCGTTCCCAAAGCAACAACGTGAGAATCCCATGAGAGGCCCTGGAGACACTGCATAGTTGCTTTTACAAGCCACGCCGCTTCAAACTCCAGGGCAGTCAGGGTCAGAGAACATGGTGCACATTTTATGAAGCCAAGTATTAGGCTAATATAATAGACTTTGGCGTGCCTTTGAGTTTGAATTGAGACAAAAAAAAGGCCCATACAACAAGGCCCATGCAAGGCCCAAACAAAACAAGGCCTATAAACCATATGACTCGTTATTCCCGTGTCCTACAGTAACCCTGCCAAGCCCGCCGGGGGTCCTTCAGTGTGGTGGGGGTGGAGACCTGGCATCTCCATGACTCATCACTGCATGTGATTACTGCACAACAGGGGGAAGAAAACCTTTCAACCTCCTCCAGAGAGAGAGAGAGAGAGAGAGAGAGAGAGAGAGAGAGAGAAAATAAGAGAGTGAATGTGAATGTGAGTGCGTGTGTGTGTGTGTGTGTATGTGTGTATGAGAGTGAGTGTGAGTGAGTGTGTGTGAGTGTGTGTGAGTGTGTGTAACCTCTGGCTCACTGTGGGGTAAATTAGTCATACACTGTGCTCAGAATATATCTGATTCATAAGCATAAGGCACAGCTCACAGCTATTCATACTGCTTGAAGCACACAATACATCTCGTGATGTGGAGTATGTTATTCTGCTGGTTTCTCTGCTACCTTCTGTATGGAACGCGTAGGCAGGGAAAGGTTAACCCCAGCCTTTCCTCTGTGCACATGGCCAACGCCCACCGTCTATTTGTACTGAGGGTAGGTTTACACAGACAGAAGAGAGGAGGGAGGGAGGCAGGTGGGTAGGGAGGGGGGAAAGAGGGAGAGAGAGGGGGATTAAGGGTAAAACAGAACTGAAGACCCTAGATTGAATGTCAAACTCATGACCAGGACCGATATTTGAGTATCTCCAATGCTTGGTTCCAAGGTCCAACAGATTTGCAGGTTACTGGTTGCTCGGACGAACTATGAACTAGACATTAAGAGTGAAACCACTTAACCACAGCGTCTGGCTGTCTGAGGTGCATCTAATCCCAGGACTGAAATCCTAGCTTGGGTGTTTCTCCATGGAGACGCAGGGGAGGGCTTGTGAGTGACTTTGAACCTGCGTCTTTGTCATGGTTACTAATCACAGTTACACCTGCTGTTAATACTGTAGTTTGACCGGGGCTAGGCCTAGGATAATGGATAACTACATTTCACTGTCATGATATCAAAAGTACCTCTGAATCGAGTACATAGCTAGGCCTATACATTTCTTGACAGACAAAGTGTTTGTTAATGACAGCTTCCTGACTGAAAAAATATCTTTGTAAACCTTAGTTGTTGCACAGAGTCTACATATACATACATTATATATATATATATATATATATATATATATATATATATATATATATATATATATATATATATATACATACATACATACATACACACACACACACACACACACACACACACACACACACACACAAATATGAACCCATTGTAGTTGCGTAGCTTGGCATTCCGAAAATGGCAGTTGTTGCTAATGAGATCAACTATGAGCTGCATCAAAATGAAGTACAAGGAAATAAGATCAACTATGAGCTGATAGTAGTGAAAGGCTTGAGAGGGATCTGGAACGGCATTCATCTGCATTCTCATCCTACTTTCTTTTTAGTTACTGTGGCAGCCTGACAGGCTTTCCCAGCATGCTCCTTTAAACCCCAGTGAGGGGTGGAGTGAACACCCACTGGAGCCTAGTTTCTGCCCTCAAAGGACACCTGCAGAGAGACCATGCAGAGAGGGAGGGAGGGGGGGACGGACCAAAAACGTGTGATTTATTTTCACCAGTTTGGGCTATAAACGTGGGATAAAACCATTACATTAAGAATTCATTCACACATTCACATTAAGACTAACATTATAATTAAGTTACTAAACCACCGTTATATCAACTTCTCCCACACACTGGTTCAGTTTCAGTTCATTTCTTATTTCTAACAATTGACCACATAATGGGAAACAGGAAATAACATTGTTGTCATAGTTCTGCTTTGAACAGTGGAATACATTTCAAATAATAAGTCATTTCTCTGGTGGCTGCTGAGAACAAAGGCATAGTTTTGACTTTTTCCTCTTTTTGTCGGGGGGGGGTGGGTGGTTGGGGGGGGGGGGTGATCTAAATTTGACCGGCGGGGTTTTAAGCCCAGACGTGTGACATAGTTTGTTGGAGCTTAAGAGTTCAATGGGGACCCAGACTCTATGGTAGTCTGTCCGATGTTATCACCGCTGGAAAATCCCATGGTGTTGGGATGGATCATGTTCTGAAAGCCTGGGGATGTAGGTCCCAACAGGCATCAGGCATTACCCATTCTCTCTCCTCTCCTCTCCTCTCCTCTCCTCTCCTCTCCTCTCCTCTCAACCACAACAACACTGGCATGTGGCGCCAAAAGTCAACATAAGCCTGCCAAGTGTAAGTGTAAGCACACACCTCACTTACACCCCCGAACGCCACCAGAGCCATGCCACTGATGCCGGGTGAGGAGGCCATCTTTGAGGATGGGGTTTGGGGCTGGCTTGCATGGCCGTGGGCGATGCGGAAATGTAAATGTAACGGTTGATTGGTTTGTTTGTGTATGTGCTAGTCTGTAAAAAAAAATACTTTCCTCCTCGGAAGACAACAAACAATTACGTTCTATTCTAATCATGAAGAAGTCAAAGAGAGGATGAAAGGATGTTGATAATTATAACTGTGTATTTAGTTCTACACCCTTCAAACAAGCGATAGGTTTACACTCTGCCCTGAAGGCATGCTACTTAATTCATATTCATGGTTCAATGGCGCAGTGTGTGTTCTCAGAACCCTACCCAATGTTCATCTTGAAATAATTCCTAATTGAAGTAAGACAAAAAAAAAAAAAAAAAAAAAAAAAAAAAAAAGGGGGTCTGCCAAGCACATGTGTAAGCAATATCCTTGGAAATGCAGTGAATGTGGAGAGAGGCACATTCTTAGAGGGATTTTGGGCAGAGAGAATATTGAAGAAAACAGGGTAGAAGAGGGCATACACATGTATATCAAATTTCCATAAACAAACACTGAGCTTCCGGAACCTCTGTAAAATCCTGCAGACCCGGCCAGTACGGCGGGACAAGGCCCGTGAATGGGAATGAGAATGAGATCCTTACCCTTCTCCCATGGTGCAGTTTAAATGTCACATCATGTCTGCTGGACACGTTTGCTAATACGTGAAAATAAATAAAGGGGATGGGAATGGATGGAGTCAACAGAGGGAAACAGACTGGCATCATCCACAGCTACCGCCAAAGCAGTGTTAACCCACTTACTTCATCTCTCTATTTGGCAGACCATTTGCCTCTGGCAGACTCTTATTTAATTGAACCCGGAGTGGGGATGTCCATATTATAGGACGACAATGGACATTAAGGGGGGAAAAAAACAAAAAACAACAAAAAACACGTTCTGATCAAATATGAAGTGGGTGTGGGGTCCCTCTGTGCCAAGTTTTGTAGCTATGAAAGGGGAAATTGTTTTCGAGAATGAATGTTGTGCTAAAACTTTGTACATTGTGTACATTTGATCTCATTGCAGAATTCCTGGAGTAAGTGGCAACAACTTGTCCATGAAGGTTACCCTGTATTTGCATACTTAGAATATTATTTACATGGTTCTATTATTCTACATTGTCTAAGTAAATATACAATTGTTCACTTGTAGAATGTAACAAATACAAAGTATAAACACAAAAAGAGGGCACAAACGTCATACTTTGCAGTTGTGGTGGAGTGCAGTAACTTGCTTTCCATCCAAGTGACAACCTAATTGTGAATATTTGGCTACAAAATTAAAACCTCCAATTTCCAAGTAAAATGAAGCTGCTGTTCTGTCTGTGTGTAAGTCAAGTAAACATGCTGTCGAGGCAAGACTGCTTACGTAGGTAAATGCTAAAAAGCGCTGATATGAAATCTTCATATCAATCTTCTGTTATTGTATCTACTGTACTTACCTACTACCACGCATAGCACGTCCACTAAGACGTATAGCTTCCTTTTCCCCAAGTCCGTCATTGTGATTCCGTTGATAGAGGCTGTCAACTTATCGATAATTTGTCTAGAAGGTTAGAATTAATGCTGACATAGGCTACAGTCCATTTGCGCTTAGAGAAGACTAAAATAGAAGGCTATGCAAACAGGCAACCTGTACTGCAAGTTCTTCCGGCTTCGTTACCTGCCCAAAGCTGTTGACACCATAGGTGTGCAGTTTTTGGAGCAGAAGTCCGAGAATGTATTATTCCAAACTGAAAGACTAGCCAGCTCGATAGGCTAAAGTGGTAAAGTCTTGCGCCTCTTTGCGCGCATATTGTAGGTACACTGATGACGCTGAAAGCAATCCTTCGATTTCACAGTGCTCGAGGCGTCCGAGAAACCAATATAAGTTTTTCTCCCCACACCACTGATCCCTCCTCCTCTTTTCCGTCCTTTGCGTTTTTATACACCCACAATCTGACGTCAAAATAGTTACCTATGCAAACTCTGAAAAGTACACATGACAGCGATTGTAAACACAGCTCAACAGCAAACACTACTGCGCAACAAACGTTCTCTGCGTGTCTTGCTGGTGCAACAATTGTCAGCGGTCAAGACGCACATCTGACTTGCGGGGACTCTGGAGGCGCCTACAGTATGAGACTGGAAATTATTCAATGAGACATTGTGCCATACAACTGACAGTGGTAAGTAATACGTGCATTGCCATGAATCTACCATGAATCACAGTCCATCAATTTATTGGCGAAATGAAATATCGCAGATTTATCTCACATATATTTTGACATCATTGAAGTTGTAGCCTATGTTTAAAGCAGTCAGACAGAGAGCAGATAAGGAAAACTTAGTTTCACAAAAAAAGTATTAGCTTATGACTTAACCATTAGTAATGACTTAACCCATAGGCAGTACACTTTAACAAACTCTGTGCAGCATACTTGAATTATAAGCATTATAATTCCATTCAGTGCTTGACCCTTGTACTTCATTTTGATGTCCAGTATTTAACAACAACTCCAACTCCAGTTACCACCACTGCTGAAAGAGAGAGCAAGCCCCAGGGATGCTGACTCAGCCATGACTGAGATTGGCTGTTTGACGCTGAGCAGTAAAACCAAATTGGGTCTAAATGTGCCATTAGTTATGGACATTAATCAACGGTGGTACGGTGGGGGGGACCCACGCTGAGCACTGGGCTCACATGAGTGGGAACACTAAAACTCAAAGAAAAGGACAAAACTCCCAGTATTACAAAAGCAGAAAGACTTTTACAGCACCTGCTGGGACTGTAGGCATTAGCATGACCAAACATCAGCAGGGCTCCATGGAGCTTGGTTGATGCTTCTTCATCAGCACCAAGATTGGGGGGTAGGCTGCTTACTGAGTAACAGTAATAACAGAGCACACACACACACACACACACACACACACACACGCACGCACACACACACACGCGCACACACACACACACACACACACACGCACACAC